>NW_009954190.1:1047329-1066494 GCF_000747805.2 Chaetura pelagica | reverse complement strand
GAAAGAGTGCCCACCGTATTTATCATGGATGATAAATGAATCCCTTTCCCACAGTAGCCATCTTTAGTAATGTCACTTTAAGAAGGATTACATTTGTTTCCTGTCACTTTTAACCAGCATCATTTATGTTTGCTAGCCACAGAGGCTGTACAGCACACACAGGCATACAGAGCCTTAAGAAAAGGAGTTCTTGAAGGTCCCTGCATTTCACCTCTTTCAGATTCCCTCGGTTTAGAATTGTACTCTACAGTTCACACACTGCCACAAGCAGTGCTCTGCTAATGTGCTGGGACACTGTTGTCTGGTGGGGAGAACATTTCTTCATGCTTCGGCTGGGGGTGCCTTGAAGGCCTTTGGGCTAGGAGACCAGATCTGTAAGGCATAAGTGACAGGAAATCAGAGCAATTCAAAGAGCTCAGCCTCAAATACAAAAGAGTGATGTTAACTCACTACTGAGAGAAATCTGCCTGTTAGGCCCATGGCAGCCACTTCTTCTCAGAAGCTGGTATATTTCTGAGCTCCTCTGCCACTTCTCCCAGATAGGAACATCCCATCACATCAGGGCAACCTTTAGTAAAGCAAATTATCAGCATCACTTATTGCAGAGCAAGAATATTCTTTATGTCATCAAAGTGGAAAAGTTAGCTTTCTGCAACAAGTGTAGTGTATCTATTATACATTATGCTATGGGCTTCTCAGTTACTTCCATACCAGCACTGATTTTCACCATCCCATTCTGTCACCTGAAGGTATAAAACACCAAGAGGTCATGCCAAGCTTGCACAACATTGCAGGCCATGGCACTTAATTATGTGTGATTTAAAAACATCATCCAATCCTCCAGACTGTTTTGAATGGAGAATACTCCATCCCTTCTGATCGAAGAAATATCCAATTTTGTTTTGTTTTTCCTCTGGGGTTCATGTAACCAACTCTTCCTTCCTAGTAGATGAAAAGAAATTCTGGTCTTGCAGAAGTAGTTTATCAGTATTCATCTGTCCAGAAATATCTGGTGAAAACCACACAGAGGAGTCAGATTTTCAGGAAGGCTCTTTTTAACATGGAAAAAAAGAGAGATTATTCAGCAGGGAAGGTTTTGCATCACCAAGCCACCACTGTAATGTAAATGAATTGGCAGATTTTCTACACTAGGGTGGTAAAATTGATGCAATAATACCTAGCAACATTAATTCAAAGAAATTATTTTTTAAGAAAGCATATCAAGAAGTGGAGAACAATCCTTTGATGGTGGATTAACTGTTGCTATTTCTTTTGTACACATCTATAATGTTAAATTGTCATAAAAGATTTTTAGTGGAAGCTGTATTTTTTTTTGGCCAGTCATTAAGCATCTGGTGCCCTAATTGCACTAACATATAATTCCCCATCATAAAATGAGACCTTTTCCTGTGCACAGCTTGTATTTTTTACTGCCTTTTATAACTCCAGCACTTACTGCATGCTTATCTTTCTGATAGTTATAATCAGAAATTAATAATCTCATAGTTAATAAATAAACTGGGTGTGTTGTTGTTTTGGTTTTTTTTCTTTTAAAGCAAAACCATTTCCAGTCAAATTGACTGGACCATTTACCTAAAATTTGTTTCACTGGGCATCAGTTGCTAAGAGAAGAGATAGCCTTGAAATGACAGGTAAAGGCTCAGAAATGAGAGCAATCTGCAGAATACTCAAGAATATCTAGACACATTTAACACTGGCAGCCACTAACAAGACTGTCAAGTGCCTGTCAAATTTCAGATGTTTTTGTTGTGGGGCTTGGTAATACCTAGAAGCACTGCCAAGAGATTGTTAAAAATAACCCCAGGAACACACCCTTTCTAGGTCAAAACCAACTGTGAAGCTGAGTGCACTGTAATTATAGTGCACTAAATGAGTTACAGCTTGAGCTAATCACACCCCACTGAACAAAAAAGCTGTAATTACATAGAAAGATAACGTGAGCTTGGCAGCATCTCCTAGGGCAGCCTGTGGCTTGGAGGGAAGTTCAAGCCCAGTTTGTTAGTTGTAGCAAGCTGGGGCTCAGCTGGGTCAATTTACAATTCAACAGGTAAAAACAAGTTTGTGCTCAATAAAGAGTAAAACTTAATGGTATTTACCTAGCAAAGATTGTACAAAGAAAAGTTGAATTGCAAATGTGTGTGAAATGAAGACTATTTACCAAACCAACTGACATCAGGCTGGTTTTATGAGAGCATGATGGGGCTGTTTGAAGGGAGCTAGTATAATTTATCAATGTAAGTGTATAAAGAACTGGGACTTCTGTATTTTTCTAGTATGCCATATGCTCCTCTTGTGTTGAAGCAAGAGTCTGGATGAGTTACCAGATTTAGGGCTCCACATTTAATTATTGCTGTCTTGATTTTCTGAAAGTTTGACGTTTGATTTATCATGACTTACTGAATGGATACAAAATACTAATTCAGCAACTTCAACTTTATGCTGTCAGAGCTTTTCATAATTGATGAACTCTTAATAAACAGATGATTTTGAACTCTGTGATGCATCTTGGCCTCTTTTACAAGTAGAGCATTTGGTAGACAGGACATCCTTGGCACCATGGAAATCCCATGGAGAACAGTGCACAGAAATAACTACATTAATCTTTAAAAAAGTGCCAGATCACTGTGAACCTCCTGGTGACCCCTTTCTCCTAAAGGAGTAAATCTGAGATAAAGGCAAATAGGAGTGGAGAAATGAAATTAATATTAATAAATAGGAAGAGAAGACAAAGAGCCTGGAGAACAAAAAGTAATAAATGCAACATTAGGTGGTTAACCTGGCAGAGAGTCACACCGTATGAGGTGACTCCTAAGCCTTTTCCTGGAATATTTCTATAGACTGCCTGGGACACAGTGTTCTTATTAATGATGGCTTTTAGTCCTGATCCATTCTTTTAGCTGGTGAAGATGTGAATTTAGGCTCCATGTTCATTCACAAAATATCACATGCAAATTGCTTTGCTTCAGCAGTATCTGCTCAAAAACTTCCTGTCTACCACAAATATCACTGTTGCTGTTAAACACAATCTGATAACTCAGTCAACTGAAAGGCAGCTTTAAATACAGTGCCTAGAGGCACTTCTTTTCACTGGGGGATGTTTTTGTGTTACATTTCAGCTGACCCCTCTAGCCCTTTGGCTGCTAGATCTTCATAAGAAAGGTTGCTGTAATTTTCTACAAAGCATCAATTACAGAAAAGGACCAGATGTTCACTTGTGCCAAAGAGCAGAGGATACAGAAGGAACATTATCCTGGAATGAAAAGGGCCCATTGTGCTTGTAAGAGAAGGCCAGTGTAACCTGCTCCCTACCAGCCACCACATGAGTCTCCAGCAGCAGGAAAGAGAAGGTCCCAAAGGGAGTGGCTGTGGTGGGAGAAGCCTGGGAAAAAGCCCCCCGGCAGAAAAGGGACTACGTGGGATACGCAATGGGAAGAGGGGTCTGCCCAAAGCCAAGTGCGGGAGCAGGAGAAGAGCATGAGAAGTCCTCTCAGAGCAGGTTTGTGGCAGGATGGACTCGGGTGAGGTGATCTAGTTTTGTGGCTGTTGTAACCTCCTCATTTGCTTCAATTATTTTCTGTGAAGGGATGAGATAGAAATTTCAGATGAGGTAGGAAGCCCTGCACGTGCCTGGCAGGTGGTCACCAGGAGATGACACATTCTAATGCAGAAAGTGATGCTTTTTTTCTCTCAGTATTGCAACTTGCACACTCAGAAAAAAACCCTTGGCTGGGTTTAAAACTGTAGCCTTGGCTTAACTCTTCTTAATCAGTGTTTATCTCCTCTGGAAACCTCTGTGAGAACGATACCAAGGACCCCAGTGAATTAGATAAGTCTGGAGTAAGTAGCCGGTTTCTTAAACAAATTTGGACCCAGGAGGAAATACAGGGAATGAGAGCAAGGCATGGGGGATTTTCACTGCTGTCCCGCAGGAAATGAAACAAGTGACCAGCAATAGAATGTCTTGCTGAACCTGTTTAAATGTCACCCTATGGGAACAGCAGGATAGGTGGGATGAACTGTCAAGCTTAGTTTTGACAATTACCTACAGAATGTTATTGCTTTTTCCAGATTTGAGATATTATCAACTGGAGAACTTTCTTGGGTGGATAAAAAGCAAGAAATGCTCACTGTGGCTGAGAATGTTGTCAGGCTGAGAGAACCCTTTCCAGCTAGCTGCTGAGCTCCACGCATGATGGGAGGCAAGATAATAAAGGAAGGAAAAGGCAAGGATTATGGAAAATTAGGGAAGACATGCTCAAGGTACTGATGCCAGCAGGAGTTTGACAGTGCTGTACACATCAGGAGAACTGCTCTGCAAGCTTGGTCCAGCTGCTTGGAACAGAGATATGCTGGCAAAGGTATCTATGCAAGTGACACAGGTAGGAAAGCTGGAAGCGGTGAAACAACCCTCTCCAATTCACAGACATTGGCTTCCTTTCTTAAAATACTAATTGAATATTTTTAAAGCTACTTGGTACTTTGTCCTCCTTCTGCTCTCTACTCTTATTAGCTACTTTGCTGTGCCATCTGTCTTTACTCAGCAGACAGGAAAGCAGCTTTTGCAGAGTGACCCATACAAGATTGTCAGCAGTGTTAGTTTGGCACAACAGAAAGGTAGCCATTTGGAAAAGTCTATGAAAGGGGTGGGATGCAAAAATAAAACAGTACAGGGCAGCAGAAGGAAGGAAAGAATCAAAGCTACTAGACTCTTCTCTGATTGGTTTTGATATCCACACCAGCAAGCGAGATTTCCTTGGTGAGCCAGGTGGTGCAGACTGGCTTGTGCCCACATGCTGCAAGGCTGGGGTTTGTGATCTGGATGGGACAGGCTGCTTGTTCCTGCTCAGTGCAATTCCCCAGCACCATGATGGTGCAATACTTTGCTGAAGCCCTTTGGTCTTTCTTGTTCTTGGCCACTTCAGCGGGTGCTGGACTAGTGTCTTGCCTGTCCTGTGCACATCCTGCGATCAGACCAGCATGTGCTGTACAGGGAACCGGCTGGATGCCTGGGCTGGTGGCTGCTCAACACTCTGCTGCCATTGCAGTTCATACTGCTCCTCAACAGTGATGAGACTGCCCTGAGGTGGAGCCATATAAATCTCTGCTGGCTACAAAGCATCCTGAGGGATGGATGCAGTTGCTTAAGACACAGGGAAAGCAAGAAAATGGTTGCACCACTCCCGTTCTCCAGATTTCAGCCAGGCTGTCTTGTCAAGAGGAAGATTTGGGATTGGGAGACTCATGTCAGCTAGTGAGACCACATCGTTCAGCCACACAGGATAATTAGTAGAGAGTAGAGAAAACCACATTCAAGTCCTTGTACTAGCAGTCAAGTTACTCTCCAGAATTAGTGAATCATCTTTTCAGCATTTGGGCCCAAGAGGAAAAGGGCTGCTATTTGAAGCCATGCAAATAACAACTCACGAGCTGTTGAAAAGCAAATTTGGAGTCAACAGTTTTTCAGTAAGCACAGAGGAGTGAAGCCTTGCAATGGGTCCTCTGCCCCTGCATGATCAGTTTCCAACGTGTTTGTAGTTGCACAACAGACTGGAAAGGCTTCCTCAGCTGTAAAGGGCTATGATAACTATTGAGATTTTCATGATGTCTCAGTGGCAATGAGTGCCCGTGCACTTTACATCCTTAGCAGAAATAATTGGTTCGGAGTTTGGCTCATTTTATCAAAGCTTTCATTGTAATAAAGAAAAAGAACCAATCTGAAAGTCTTAGGAATTAAAAGCATCATATAAATATTAAACTTTGTGTTTATAAATTTGTGTTTTGTAAATTGTATTTGTATTTATGTATTTATAAACTCTGTGTTTATATTTCAACATTTAGACACTGGGTAAATGTAAATATTTAGCTATTTGCAAAGCTTATATGAGTACTTTTTTGTGCTACAAATAAAGTTGCAAAGCAATGTTTTCTTAAAGCTTTATTTTTTAAAAATCTCCATTAAAAATTATCTAGTTTCATTTTTATATTCTTAATTTTGTTAGCAAAGATGTCACTGTGGGAACAACAGCGATTTTGCACTGTATCTGCATCTGCCTTCCTCAGGAGTAGCCTCTGCCCCTAACCTAAAGTATAGCAGCTGGCCCCAAGCCCCAAATTTGTGGTGCATTACTTCAGTGGAGTCACATGTAGGATAATGTTGTCCATCTTTCATTGTCATCTGGGGAATATCCTAAACCAAAATCCAGATTAAGTATTCATGAGCTATGTCTGTGTTGTTTACAGGATTGTACTTAATTAATAAACACAATTCCATATTGCATGGTTGATGACAATATATGTAATTAGCATAATCTGGGTAGACAGTTTCTTCTGAGTTAAAAATTAAGATTTTATGAAAAAAAAAAATAATAAATTGCTCCAAGATTTTAGATAATAGCATTCATGGAACATTACACTTTTTTTTTTTTTTTTTTTTCTTTTTTTTTTTTTTTCTTTTTTTTTTTTTTTCTTTTTTTTTTTTTTTCTTTTTTTTTTTTTTTCTTTTTTTTTTTTTTTCTTTTTTTTTTTTTTTCTTTTTTTTTTTTTTTCTTTTTTTTTTTTTTTCTTTTTTTTTTTTTTTCTTTTTTTTTTTTTTTCTTTTTTTTTTTTTTTTCCTTTTTTTTTTCTCCCCCAAACTCCAGTAAGTACTTTCAAGACAATTCAACCCAAATGTGCAATTTAGAATATCATAATTAGCAAAGTGGAGGACTGGAAGACTAGAATTGATTCAGATGCTACCTTTAATATGCCCAGGTGTCTCTGGCTCCTCTTCACTGCAGTTGCCAAAGCATTATCAAAATACAGAGTGTGTGTATGTGTGTGTACAAACCTACATATGTATTATGTATGTACATCAGGCTAATATGTGCAACAGGATGATAAAATCCCTGTGTTTTGTCTCATTTAAAAAAGAAAATAAGTAAAATATTTGGTAAAGTTATTTCCTTAAGTCCTTCATTATCAATCTAAGGGATATCTGATAGCTGTAGCCTGTTTTTTGACAGAAAAAAACCAAAGGGAAATTACTAGTTATTGCATGTGGATACAAATTAATGAAAATATTTAAATAGCATAAAATGGTATAGCCTCAATGATACAAAGAGCACTTTCTTTTTCTGGTCATGGTTATGTACTGCCAAAGGAAGGCAGCAGCAACATCATCCCCTCAACCATACGGGGACCTCACCGCCAGGCAGGCTGCCCCGTGTTCACTCACATTCTTCTTTCTCTGCTTATACATCTCACAGATCCATTTCACCCGTGCAATTTTGCCAAAACCGTTAATGGGATTTAACTTGAATTGCAAGGCTATTTCCCAAACTGCATACCAAAAGACGTATTTAATGTTAGATACTGAGATCCAAAGTTTACTTACCCTTTTCACTGCTTGTTTCACTTTACAAAACAAACACTCTCTCCTGAAACCCCTTTCCCATCCTTTCCCCCTCAAAAAAAAGTCTTTATGCTCCCCTAATTATACCTTGTTGCACAAAAGCAACCCTCACTCTGAGACCTCCAGAATTAGTTTTAAGCACTAAACTAGTGCCAAAGATAAATGTTCTATGCATTTTTTTTTTCTATTAATTCATGGAACATCAGGCTAGATTCCCCTTTTTGCTTTAGTCAGCCCAGGACTTACTCAAGAATGATTCATGGTTTGTTTTCAGAATATATAATGACTGACAAGCTAAAATCTTTCATCTGTTTGTACACAGTTACTACAGCTTGTCAATAAGCAATTTGGAGTTTTCCCAATTCTTCCAATGAAATGCTGAAACTTCTTTTTTTAAGTGAAAAAATATTTACTCTGTACAAATAATGGTATATTAATTACATGTGGATTCTGAGCATGTTCATTTTTATTACATTAATTTTCTTCCACAGATCAAGGATATTTTTTCCTTATATAGATATCATACATCTATTACAATTTCTTTTTTATTGAATTGCCACTGAACAAAGCCATCTTTTTATTTTATTTTTTGGTAATATTTTGTAAGCATTTTAATTTCCCCTTTGCTTGAACATATGCAGAGGAAAGAAAGTAAATGGTCTTTCTTAATTGTCTTGTCAGATCACTGAGGATGCTTATAATGAGCACATGCAAGAGAGAAGAGTATATTCTACTTTGGGCAAGTTTTACTGTGTGCAGTCCGTGAAGAGATACAAAGAAAAAAATCCAGAACCCAAGCCAAGAAAAAATCAGGATTTGAGTTTGGAGAAAGACAGGTCTATTTATTGGGAATAATTAGCACAGAAACAATGTTCAAGACATGCTTTCACATGTGATTGCTCAAACTGGATGTGCAAGCAGAAAAAAATGCACAATGCACAGCTTATTTGTTGAAAAAAAGGTAGTGGCATCACTGCACCATTTGCCTGAGATTTAATGTCTCTCGTTTCTCAGCAGAGCTAATTAGCCAAGTGAGCACCTTCAGGAAAGGATCTGTGCTCCATTCAGTGTATTCCAAGTCAGCACCATTGTGCTTCACGCTCCATTGTGCTTTATAGACACCAGCCAGACATCTGAAGAAGTACCTGAAGGATTCCCTTAGGAAATACCTGGCTGAAAGCAAATGGTAAAAAAAGATGGTGCTTTATCAAAGGAGAAAATGAAGGGACAATCTGGGAGGAACGCACAGCATGGAACAAAATCACCAAATCCCTCCACAGGATACTGAACACAAGGTTATGTTTAAGCAACTCTGATAGGTGGTACCTGTTAATTAGTGCCAGATACAAATATCTAACATCTGTGTATTCCAGTTCAGTGGAGAACAGGAAAAGAAACAGGATGAAAAATGTTCACTTTGAGGGTAAAACATGCAGCTGCCTCATTTGCATAATAGCTAGTCAATGCTGGCAAAGCTTTTGGTGACCAAGAAGAATACCCACTGGACAAGTGAAGGGTCTGTCAGGAAAGCATTGTGTTGGGTGTCCAGGAAGTCAGTAACAGTTGTTTGTGACCAGAAAATTATATGTTAGAACCAAGTGAGACTACACCTTAAGAAAGAAGAGACTGATAGGGTTGTATTGGCAGTCTCAACCCCTGTACTGGAGGGAACAAGACAAACAAGAGCCACCAGAATTAGGAGTATGGAAATCCAACTGGGTGGTTCCCTCAGTTGATTAGGAAGAAGCACTTCAGGCAAGATAATAGCTTTTGCAATCTGATTAAGCACCTTTGAGAGGAAAACTAAAGGAACAACTACATCAGTCCTGTAAATAAATAGGAGTAGAGACTTGGATACTGGTTTCTTAACTCCTGCACCAGGAGATGCTGTTTCCTTATCACCACAGTAAGAAAGACAAGAAAGACTCTGACAAGTTCTGTTTAAATTTATTAGTGTCAATTTTACAGAGAAAAAGAGGGTAGTACAGGTAACCTTATGTCCTTGCAGATGCTGGTAAAACTGAATTGACAGGCCTCCAGATCCCATCCACTGATGAGTTACATTTTTTTTATTTTTTTTTTTTGCTAATTCAAGCTCTTTCAGGATTTTTTTAAAAGAAAACAAGTCTATTCACCATTTCTATTGCCAGATATAAAGGATGCTCACAGAACTCTGCTGCAATTTTAGATAAAGGCAAGGATGTGCAGCTGGTCTAATCAGGGGCATCAAGTGGGAGCTGCCTGCAGCCTCCTCTGTTACAATCAGCCACCTAAGGTGGTTGCTGCAGCCAAGGTATCTGTGCAGCACAGCACTGACCAGAAGATCACACTGTAGTTCACCACATCACAGCACAGGTCTGTGCCTGCTCGGGTTAGCCTGCTCTGTGCATCACTCACATCTCAACATACAATGGTCTTCTGGTCATGAACACAGCACCTGCTTGCTGCATCTGATTTCTGTAACTCAAAAGCTAGGCTTAGCATTTCCATTGCCATGTCATTATATACTTCAGCAACTTTTATGAGCAAAGCAGACAAAAGGTAGCCACAAATAAAAAGTAATACAATTACATGTTAAATAGAGCAAGTATTTGCCTAAGACAGGCTTACAGTTCACTCAGCAGAATGGTGTATTTGGCACGTGTGGAGGAAGAACTTTACATGAACCATAAAGGTTAGAGAGATCAAACCTCTGAAACATGGTTGCTGGCAGGTTTGAATGCTTCTCTCTGGAGACTCTTTAGTAAAAAGCCTCATATACTGGTCTGGTCATGCAGCGACAGCCATAAATATGCCACGTTAAATGCAAGCTAATTAGAAAGCACTTATTCTAGTCCTCTAGAGTGTATCAAGATGGAAAGTTTAACTTTCAGACTACCACTTACTCCTTTCATATTCAGTTCCATTCTTTTCCTGTTGTATTCCTAAGATTTTCTTCTTCATTCAGTGACAAGGCAGTACACCTAGCAGGCTTTTCAATGTTGATTTCTTTCTGTGGTCCTTCTCAGAAAAAGACATTGTCTGGGGGAAGTCAGTCACAGAAGTCCTTGAGGAAGTGCAGCATCAGCTGCTTTGTCCATCCCGTCAATTATCCTTTGCTCCCCTTCCCCTAAGCAAACATATACAATTCTTTACAACTCAGAACTGGTGGAACTGGGCTACCTCCAACTGGGGCTACAGAATTTTTTAGATTTAAAACTGGTATTAAACATCTGCTAGTGCTATGTACTACTCCACAATGGGATAGGGCAGTACTGGCTCTGCTAAGGTTGTGTCAAGACAACTCAGTAAATTTACCTGGTGAATATGATAAAGCAAAGTATCTAAAGAGACCAAGTACATTTATGACAGGCAAGTTAATTGGAGATAGGATGGTGAAATTGAACAAACAGAGAAAGTTAAATTAAATTATATTTTTACATTATTTGACATTTTTGAGATTAAAAATTGACTTCTCAACTCCTTATGATAAAACCAGCCTCTTACACAGCATTATCCTTATTTGTGGTTCAGAGACTGGAGCAATACTTCACACTTGGTTGTGACTGCAACTTAAGTCTAAGATAAAATTGTTTGAATGATGCCTTACAAGTGAAAATACTGTCTCCACTGAAAAGGGCTGGTATTTCACTGCAGGTGCAGTTGGAAAAATTGATTGTGCACTTATCCTATTTCTCTTTCTCTATTATTATGACCAATGACCTCATCTCTCTTGGCCTTGCTTGAACACTACCTGTTAGGGAAGAATGCAATTAGAACATAGCCTGGAATCATTTAAAAATCACCTAGTTCCAAACCCCCTGCATGGGCAGGAACACTTCCCACTAGATCATGTTGCTCAAAGCCCCATCCAGCCTAGCCTTGAGCACTTCCAATGATGAGACACCCACAGCTTCCCTGGGCAACCTGTTCCAGTGTCTCATCACCCTCATAGGAAATAATTTCTTCCTAATGTCTAACCTAAATCTCTGCTCTTTTTTTTTAAAAAAAAAACCTGTTACCTCCTGCCCCATCACTACAAGCCCTTGTAAAAAGTCCCTCCCCAGCTTTCCTCTAGCCCCTTCAGGTACCTGAAGGCCACTATAACATTTCCTTGGAGTGTTCTCTTCTCCAGGCTGAACAATCCCAACTCTCTCAGCCTGTCTTCATAGGAGGGATGCTCCAGCACTTTGATCATCTTAATGGCCCTCCTCCCTCTCCACGTCCTTCTTGTGTTGGGGGCTCCAGAACAATCACAGTTTTACGTGGTGAAGACCAGAGGCTATGGCTGTACATAGAAGGAGAGGGTAAACTATGTCTAGGCTGACTTCATTTAACTGGATTTATGTATAGCCCTGCCTTGGTTGGCTGGGGTTGGTGTGCAAGATAGGTTTTGATACCTGACACTAGAAAACTCCTGGGTAGAGCTGGGATACAATGCTGTTAAAATACAGGTTGCAGAGGACTCTAGTGAGAAGTTTCCCTGCCCCAACATGGTGGGATGGTGTGCTGGTCACTGCATTGGTCCTGTCACTGTACCAGGATTTTGGGACTGATGCACAAATTTCCCACTCTCTTGCCAGGCTTTTGGGAGTGTTGCAGCTCTCAGATCTGGCCTCGAGCAGGAAAGCAGGGTACAAATGAGGGAAAGCAGTATCTTGTATATATCATAAAATTGAGCTCCTTATTCTTGATATATTCTATTCTAGGGGACATTTAGCAATTGCACTGCCAGGGATGGGATGAGAGAAAGGTTTGTGGAACCAATTTTTCTGACATGTAATAAATTGATCACAATTACAGCTAGATCAGGACATCAATCTGACAGACTTCTTGGGTTACTGGCTGCCATATTTTGCCCACATTCCTGGGACTAAATTAATGGCCAGATTCTAAGTTTATTTGAGGATTCAGTTTTTCATTCATGTCAGATTGGCAGAGGCTGAGCAGCTTCTGCTTTCCAGCAGAGGCATGGTGCAGGGTCCATCTGCTAGAAATTCTCCAGGGATGTTTCAGCTAATAGTAGTGCTGTGCATCTCTTCTGTTCTCTTTGTATTGATGCCATGGTGTAACTTCTGAGGCTTATTGCCTTTTGTACTAATGGTCTTGCATGGCTACATGGTCCCAGAGACTGCTTTATGGTACGAGATTTAGGTGAGCGAGTGGATACTCTGAAGATCCATCCAAGCTTGACGTCAATGCTATTGTGATCACAGGGAGCTGAATTCCCAGGAATGAGCCCAGAGGCTCCTTTTCAGTCCCACCTTCTGCCTCACCCCCTACAAGCTCAGAGACATCATATGTCCCCCTTTCTGTCCCATCTTCCTGTTTATCTGCTGCTATTCTCTGTTTTGGATATATGCTTCTCTATCTGCTTATGAGACTACATAAGAATTTAAGCAGAATATTCCCAAAATAATTGAATGCAGGTAATGATATCATCCTTTGGAACCTTATTATTCTAATAATTCTCACCCATAACTTTCAATTTCTGCATTATCTTGGGAGCCAATATTTCCACAAAGTGTTGGAGTTGGAGATGAATGCTTCATATAACTTGGAAGTTGTGATTATATGTTTTCAGATGACACATTGCATTGTTTCAAACATAAAGCACTTGAAGACAGCAGACATTTAAATTGGGTCAGAACCAGCGAATCAATGCAAGCAGAGAGGATGTTAGTGAAAGCAATGTGATTTTTATCTTCAAAATCTCATGCATTATTGTGCCTAGGAAACAAACTGCTGTACATCTTTGCAAGGCTGGATGAGCCTTCTAGTGGCATGCAGCATTGATTTCTGTTCTTGATGATCCTGAGTCAATGGCTTTTCAAATCAGGCAAACACACAGACTTTTTTTCTGGACAAGACACGATGTTTTCTGCATCTCAAGTGTCTTGAACCACTTACTGGATAACATCCAGCCCTGATGAAATTAAGGACTAGTCAGCAGGAGTAAACAGAACTCTAAATAAATAGCTTTTGTTCTCACAGTGTGGGAGAGTAAGAAATGCAGACATAGATATATGAGGAATTGTCTACATGGGGCTTTCTTTTCAAAGGCTTACATGAGGAGTGTAAAGATGCTCTTAAACATACACTTCTCAGGCAATGGTACTAACGGCACACTGTGCACACAGTTTTCAGATTTAATAGCAGCTGCTTGGGTAAAAAGGAGGTTCTGTTGCCTAATTTTCTAATGGAAAATATCCTTTTTCTACTGGAAATATCCTTTCTGTGCAAATCCCTGGGGAAGAAAGTAAACTCTTTTCCATTTTTTGAGTGCCTGGGACTTGAAAACACTAGAAATAGGCCAAAGCTTTGATGCTATTCTTGATATTCCAAAGTCAGCTAAGCTAAAAGTCAAATACTGCTTAATCATGGAGAAAGAAAATATTATGGCTAGTATTCTACTCCATATGCATGAGGCCCCATGGCCTCCTTGTTCCCTTGCCCAGCCTGTAGGCTGAATGCATTCCATGGGAGAGATTTTGTACAACTCGAAAATTAAAGAGCAATGCCTTTATGATCAACAAACACTTGATGAAAAAACTGAATTGTTTCAAGAGATGATCAGTAACAAATGCTGCTATTCTTTCCCCAGTCACACTTCTTTTGCTTCTTTAGTAACCTCCTTTCTCTAACTTTTACTGCCTGCTTTAATGGTTTCTTTGTCTGTCGTTTTTCTTTTTTGTCCAAAGCTTTACTGATTCATATGCTTTCCTTTCTACTCAAGGGTCTTTCTCATGTACCCCCCATCCCCTGTAGTCCACCCCTTAGTTTCGCACCTTGTCTTAGTCTGTTCCTCTTTTTATTTCTCAGACTATTTCTTGAGATTGCTGCCAGCTTAGGACAAGGCTACTGGCAGAGGACAAGACCTGGCTTTGCTCCATGGATGAGCTCTTCAAGGAACAAACAATTTGGGAAGTCATTAGGCTTCAGTAATTTGCTGAAGAGATTGGAGACACTGGAGACAGTGTTGAGGCTCATTAATGTCTAATGCAATAAGCGCAAACACAGAGTGATAACGTGTCACTGGAGCAAAAGGGACAAGCAGATTCTGACCTTAAAGGACTGACTGATGGAAGTCTCAAGTAATTCCATCAATATTCAGGGAATCATACTGTCTACGTCAGTGCTTGCAAAGATCACATTGCTCCTTTCTCTTAAAAAATGACCCTGGCAGTGATTCCAAGCTATTTTTGCTGCAGTTTTGCACCAGCAAAACTTTACCGATCTCAGTGGAGAAAGGCCAAGTTTAATGATATAAATGAGATCAGCACAAGTGAACCTAGCCCATATATTTTCTCTGAATGCTTACAAAAGTCTTCAGTTGTATTTTGAGAGTCTCCGTATTTCTGTTCAAATTCAGTTATTCACGTTTGACAGAACCTGCTCTGGCACTATTGTGCTTTAAAAACTGGAAACTACTGCAAGGTACAGTACAGAAAAAATAAACCTCTCTATTGTCCTTGAAGGGAACACTGCAAGGCTGCTGGTTTTGTTCTTTCAAGCAAACTGATAGTTTTTTGTCCTGTTGTGTCAGTTCATGGTTGCTGAATGTATTCTAAAACATCTCAATTACTTTCTTTTTTACAGACATTTTTATTAGATCTATAGTCTCATGCCTCACATCCTCAGAGTGTCCTCAGTGCTCTGCCATTGCTAAACAATTATCAGGAGGATGTATTTTCTCCCTGATAGATTCTAAGCTTTTCTTTCAAAGGCTAGATTTTATTGCAGATTTTATGTCAGGACAGCAGAGGCTCATTGTTTCCTCTTTATTGTTCCCACTAGAAGTCAAAAACATAAATAGAGAAAGGAGACTTGGAGTGATAATCCAGGCAAGAGAGAAAGAGCAGTTTTTGATGTCCAACCTTCTCACAAAAATTATTGTCATGTACTTGGTGACCTCCTCCTTGTTGATTCATGGCAGATAAACACAACACTCATCTCTTTTTTTCTACTGTCATGACACATCAGAGGCCAGGCTCATCTCTTACACAGCCTCTTCACTGCAGAATGACAGGTTACAGGGTGGCAGAGTTCTGCAAGCTTTCATATTTTGGCTGTTCCTTCTGCCCATGCCTGTTACCTTGTCCTCTTCATGTAAGAGGTCTTAAGCCCTCAAAAGATCATAAATGAAAAAGCCTGCTAATGCTGTCCCCAGAATACCATACTACAGGTCCGTCTGTCGTGCTCCGCATTTTCCACAGCAAAACAACCCAGGAATACATTGCCAGCTTTCTGATAAAGGTGTCAAGTTCATTAATTAGCTTTCTAATTAACAGTAAGTCTAAACTTCAATTCAAACCTTCACTTTCTATTCTTTTTAAGACTTTATTTGAAAACTGGGATATTGAAAATATGGGAGGAAAAAATTGTCTTTCCTCTAGTCATTGAATTAGCAGCATCACAGATATATGAGACTTCTTAGAGTGTTGCACAGAACATATTTCCTTTGTATAGTAAGCATTTTCAGATAGATGTTTTAAGGAATACATGGATTAATTAAATGTACAGCATGAAGGAATCAGGCTAGACTTCTCAGTTTCAGTATTTGAGAGATGTCCTACCAGCTGGCTGCTATGGAGGAGCCAACTTGCCAAGACTACAGACTGCTGACATACTTTGGGATCAAAGAAGATGGAGGACCCAAAAGACAACAACAGTTTGAGATATTAAACAGCAAGACTATTGCAACAGACTTCTTTACTATAATTCCAGTGGGTCCTTACTCAAGCATGTATTAGGTTTTTTACTAAAAGGCTAATCAATACAATGATTTTTCTGATTTTGGTGAAAAAATGTTGGATTTATGACCACAAAGGCCCCATCATTTGACACTATTGCTACCAAGTCTATTTTATTTATTGATTCTGTCATTCTGAATGCCTTCTTCCCCATGCATTTGACGAACACTTGAAATACCATTACAAAACAAATGCACAGGAATTCAAGCCAGCATCCTTTTGCACAAACATACTCTCTTCAGGAGCACCTACATTATTTTGGAGCCAAAACAATTTTAAAAAATGACATTCAGAGGACTGAGAGGGTGGAGTGACATCCCTCACCAGGGGGGTGCCACAGGCAAGCTTCTGCTGGGGTCAGTCACATACTCTCCCATCCAAACACAGTGCCCACTGAGCTGCTGTCTGCATGGTGCAATACCTTTCACAGGCAGGATGAAGGGTTTTTTCCACTAGTCAGAGAAACTGGCTTTTATCTGCTTAAGGTACATGGGAAATGTTGGGTCAGCTCCTCCATTAACCACCTGCCTTCCCAGTAGAACACTGAGAGGCTTAATTCTTGCCAGGTAACAAAGTTGAGAAGGAGAGAAATATTAATGGTCAATAGTAAAACATTTAATGTCTCAAATTTGCTGGGCCTTTTTTCCACTCAATTTCTTGCAAGTGCTGGCAGCTGCCTACTTCCCAAGTCTTGCAGCTGCCTGTGACTAAAAAAACACCCTGTCTTGGTAAGAAAGAAGCTCACAACCATAGGGTTGAAGCGCTCAAGTCTGACGGGAGCTAGCCTTCAGCTTTAAATGACTACATATCTTGTGGGGGTCTTCCTGTATTGTTTCTTTTAAAAAGTAACATAGTTGAAGCTGGCTCCATTAGCTGTATTTTGCATTTCTGCTCTGCCTTCTGTCTGGATCTATCCAGGTTTAGGTTAAGAACTGAAGGTTTGTGAGGGGCACTCATGGAATTTCCAGCCAAACATGACAGTGCTTATACAATGTATCTTGCTATGAGTCATGTTTCTGTGCAGCAGCTCTTCATTTAGGTGTCTGAAATCTCTTAATTTTCTTCTTTATATTGAAAATCTCTTTTGATTTGTTGTCCCTCTCCTGTGAAACTAATATTGTAAAAATTCTTGAAGCTTGGTTCGAACGTGCAGTCTCCAGCCCTGGGTGCAGGCGGCTCTGGGTGGCCCCAACCCTGAGCTAGGTTAGCAGTTGCCAGCCCTGCTGATCCCGAAGGTTGGAGCCTTAGGGTATTATGTAGCTTGCAGCTGCAGAAGTGCTGCCCAGTTACCCCTTCTGCCACTCAATCAACATGGCAGCTCCATGACCACCAACTCTGATGGTCCCTGCCCACCCTCCCAGGGCTCTTCCCACCCTACCGACCTCATGTTGGCCCCCTGGGGCCATCAGCTCCTGCCTCAGCAATGCTGAGGCAGAGCTGCTGTCCAGCTCCCCAAAGCCCTGCCCATCCTGGCCCTGTGCCATAGGCAGTGCCAGGGTGCTCTGGTGCCCCTCCAGCTGCCCCCTCCCCTGCCTGCCAGGTGCCCAGGCAGCAGCAGCTCTGTTCCTTTGCCTGGCGCTGTGGGCAGGGTGCCAGGAAATATTACTGGGTTAAAAACTGAGAAGGCCAGACATGGGCTGTCAGAAGAAATGAAGATATTAATAAGAAACGAAGCATATGGCTACTAGGTCTGTATTACATTTAATTTTACCTTCACAGAATTGCCCCCTCTCCCACTGAGACTGGCAGTGACTGGGTTAGTGTCACACAGGGGAGCTTCCATATATGCAACAGCTAAAATTTTCTCAGTTACAATATGCCAACCTGAAACTTCACAGATGAAAGTGATTATTTTTGCTGTCAGCCCACTCCTGCTCTATTACAATTCAATTTTGTGGTGCAACATTCCCTATGGACATGTTTGTAGTTTGTTTCCAAGACTTGCTGGAAGCATGTATATGTTTCTAGCAAATGCTGAAATGTAGGAGAAATAGCTTATAAATTAGCAGCAGCAGGCTACAGTATAATAAGCTGCTTACTGTTTTGTTACCATATAATATGTGACCATCTGTAACAGGTTTAAAGCCCAGCCATGCACTCATCTATTAAATACCATTCTGTGTGCCAAACCTTTTAGTTCCACTGTATTAAAGTGTGAGTGAGCCTTTTTTCTTTTCTTTTAGGACTGCTAAAAGTGTCAGCAGTAAATTAAGCTCAAGATAACCAAGGTCCTGATCCTGCAAGTTTCCAAGTGTTGCTGCTTTCCATCACCATCAAGATGTGCAGTCAGAGCACTGTGAAATCTCTCAAGCAATGGCACTTTGAGAACAGGGGTTGAAGGAGTCTTTAAACTTTGCAGCATTTCAAGGGAAGTCAGTCTCATCAAGCTGTAGGAATCATAGATGTTCAAGAAACATTTAGATGTGGTGCTTCAGGACATAGTTTAGTGGTTATGGTAGTTGGACTTGGTGATCTTGAAGGTCTTTTCCAACCTTAACGATTCTGTGCTTCTATGATGAGTCAGTAAAAGAGGTTGCTGCTTCCCACATATCCTTGGTTGGTCAAGGGCATGTAACTGTTGGTGCTACTCTCTCCCCCCTTGAGCACAGCCCACTTTATATCAGCAACTATGAACAAAGTACTTGCCTGTGTGCAATGGTTACTAATTGGTCATCAATTCAGAAAAAAAAAAACTAAGTAAGATGGTAATTCATGCAACACAATTTTGAAAGCTTATCATGAGTGGTGTTGGCTTATTTTGCCTGTCCATAATTCCAAAATATAATAAATCTAGAATAACTCCACAGCACACTTTAAGTACTTCAAACACAATTATTTTTCTATAAAAAAACCCACACATAGAGAAATAAAACATTTCCTATGAAAAGCAAGTGGTCAGCCCTGAAGCAGTCAGGCAGTTGGACTAGATGATTGTTGTAGGTCCCTTCAAGTGAACTCTCCTCTCCTCTCCTCTCCTCTCCTCTCCTCTCCTCTCCTCTCCTCTCCTCTCCTCTCCTCTCCT
>NW_009954190.1:1043613-1046792 GCF_000747805.2 Chaetura pelagica | reverse complement strand
CCTGCCCTGCCCTGCCCTGCCCTGCCCTGCCCTGCCCTGCCCTCCCCTCTCCAGGTTACAGAAATGTTTCAAAGAGCCAGTTTCACTCACTCAAACTCACAGGCTTTCAGCCACCCAAACTGGTTCAAACTGTGTGAATTGTGGGTGCTCTTCATTTAGGAGTGGATGCAGAAAGAAAGGATGGGTTTGGGTAAGCACAAGCAGAATTACACTTTTTATACATTTGTTTTGATGTATACATTTAGATGGATGGGTGTCACTTCCAACTCAGAAAACACAAGGTTCAAATAGCAATGTGAGTAGAAAATGCAGTGTTGGTCTTGAAAAATAAAGATAATTGCTGATTCTGATCATAGCCCCTTTGCACACATACCCAGAGAACAGGAATGCAGTGTGACCTCCCCAGATATTTTAGCCCCCGAAGCTAGTTTTTTGGGTGACTGTGCAAGGAAAATTTCAGAGACGCCTCAGTATGGTGACAAATCCATCTCATGATGCTTCACTTAGACAAAGGTTAATCAAAACTATGTAAAAAAATTGAAGAACAAACACAGCTCCTCTAAAAATATTAATCCTTGTAGGGTTAGGCAGGGTATTTTTGACTTAGCACCTATTTTTGTGCTAAGATATTCCAATATTTTCACTTTAAGTTTTGGGCTGGCATAAGTGCAAATACTTATCTTTAATTGCAATACTTATTGCAAACATTGTCGGATTGCACTTTTAGTTGTTTTAAATGTCTTCTGTTTCACTGTCATATTTCACAGTTTAGTGGAAGATAGGAACTAAAATAGCTGCACACTCATTCCTAGTACTGAACTGCGTGTATGGATGTATATTCTATAAATGTCTTGTCTCTGCCAGAAGTGGTTTTTTTCTTCATTAAAAAAAGGTTAAATTCATCCTGCAGAATAGGGAATTATAAGACTTTGTGCTACTTACTTCCCACTTAAGCTGTATTTTGACTTACTTGAGAATTAAAAGGTGCCTAGACAGTGTGTCTTTTTTTCAGCAATTAATGTAAAGCAAAACAAAGGGTAGAAAATCTGTTTTTCATATTGGCAAATTGTGTTTTTCTTAAGTTAGACTAGAATCTAAAATAATTTTTCAGTGCATGGCATGTTTGGCCAATTATTATAGACCTGTTCATATTGCAGCACTGGATAAAACCTCTTTGGTCAATATGGAAAACACTTGACACATCAGCTATTGAGCCTCCAGAACAACCATGCAGAACAGCATTTTCTGCCATTGATCAACAATAATTCCTGGTATTTACAAGGCATCTTTAATGTGAGAGTTTTAAATTGCTCTGCAACAAGAATAAATTCTCAGAGTACCTCTCTGAATCAGATTTCATAGTGTTTGATTTACAAATGAGCAAAGTAAAACATACAGGGGTAAGACAATTGTTCAAGGTCAGGTAGCAAATTTTGGCAGAGTCCAGAAAAACATCCAACCTTAGGGCCTTTCACGTTGTGGAAGAGTGGTATGAACTTTGGTACCAAAGCAAATTATCAGGTTTGTATCTGTTGTTCACCTTGCAGTGGTGTGACCCTGTGTGTAGTGACAAGATAGTGACAGTGAAGCTCCATGTTCCATCATGCTACAGATTAGGAGAGGACAGAAAATGCTCCAAGTGTGGAAATCTTTTCTAACTTACTTTTGAATGAAGACCTCTGGTACAGAGACACCTGAGCACCTTCCTGTGTTCTAGTTCTGTCCTTACTTGGTGACAAAAGGCACACTGGGTTCTGAAGAAAGATGTAATGAGCTGCACACGAATTACATACATCAACAAGGCCTCAAGTTTAATGGCAAAAATTCTCTGTACAGATGTCTCTGAGAACAGAACTGGTTTCAGAATGTGCAGACCTGTGAAGAACAGGGCATAAATACCTCGACCAATGTCATGGTCTGCATTTACAATCAGAGCCATGGGATGAAGCACAGCTTCTTTAGGCTTTCAAGGAAAAAGAACCCACGTAGTAAAAACACGATAAACATTTCTGGTTATTTTATCACCCTTCCTTCTGTTATAAATATGACTGAAGAATTGTAGTGATTGATAGGATTTCTATTTCTGGGGCTTGCAGGGGGTTGAAAATCCTCTTCTTCAGGCAAATCAGATTGCAAATTGTATCTAAGCCCTGGTACGTTTGATAATACACAAAGTTAAAAAAAGATCCTCCCCTGTATATTCTGCTCTTTTAGCACTCCAGTACCTTATGGTTTCAAGTCTGCTTGTAGACGTTTCACACCCCGTTTCTAAATCCTTGTCATTCCTCCTCTTGACAATTTTAAATTTAAATGTATTTATACAGCAAAAATATATTTATGGTTTAACATTTTAATAATGCTGTAGTCATGATTTTATTAGTGTTTCTCTATCACATTTTGTATGATAGGAATGAGTCGTGAAAAGAATATCATTGTGGGGTTTTAGGCTTATGAGCTTAATGTATTATCATACAACATAATGTATTATCTAAAGGTCCTTTTCCCACAAAGGCAAATGACAGCACCATAGATACAAAGCAACAGTCAAATCAGTGATAACATTCTGTAACTGCAAAATCATTTTAAAAATAAAAACGTAATTAATAAAAAAACGTTTGAAATAAGGAGCTTTAGGACTCCTAATCCTTGCTGTATGCGTATTACACAGCTTGTAAGAACAGAAATGACTAAACAGAACTCAACCTATTTTCCCGCAGGATGTAATTTGACCCCCGAATCTGCCGCAGATCACTTGGCCATCTGGATAGTGTGTGTGACAGGATGCAAGGAATCACCGGTTCAGCTGGGTACGAATGGCCGGAAGGAATCCCTCCCAAATGTCCTCAGAACTGTCAGGGGGTTTAAAACGTTCTTCTTGCAGCTGAGACCGAAAACCTTGTAAAAACTCTCGATTTCCCCCGGTGCCCTCTTCGCTACCCGGCAGGCACGAAGGTCGCGTCCCCGGGGACACGGGAGGGACATCAGGAGTCTGGAACCGTGTCAACATGAAACGCACACGGGAGCTCTCCTTTTGCTCTCATTCCAAATTACAATGAACTTACTCGTACCGAAGTATCTCCTAAACCCTAAATCACCCTAATTTCAGAAGCACTAGCACTAGTATCTCCAAGAAGCAACGAGCCTGGTTCCCAGACACCCCGCCAGCAGCACATCCCTCC
>NW_009954190.1:1040908-1041317 GCF_000747805.2 Chaetura pelagica | reverse complement strand
CTGCTGGCACTGGCCTGCGGCTTGTCCGCAGGTGGGGCTGGGTCCGACCCGGCCTGGCGCGGGTGGCGAGGGTTTCTGAAAGCAAAGGCTCTGTATTCCTCAATGTGTTGGCCAGGCAGCGGGAGGAATGCTTACAGGTAACGCGTAGAGGTCGTTTCGTGTCATATTTTTACCTTTCTTTTGTGCCACCCGCCTTTGTCAGCAGCATGTGTGTCTTCTCGAGGACTAGTATGATTGTTTTGAAACGTATTGTAAACAGCTTAGAAAATCTTTTACGTGTGGACTTGTCACTTGATACATAAAGTATTGTAAGAACTGATTTTTCAGCTTACAAAAAAAAAAAAAGAGTGTGTATGCCAGGCTCCAGGTTTTGCTAAACAGACAATACTTTTTTTCCTCAAGCAATATT
>NW_009954190.1:1038374-1040890 GCF_000747805.2 Chaetura pelagica | reverse complement strand
CCTGCTGACTGAAGAAATTCTCTAGGCCTCTATGTGTCAATGTATATCCTACCCCCTCTTCTCTACCTCTCAAAACTGTGCTTGCTTACAACTTTTAAAACAGACTCGTCTTTTTTAAAGGTTAAGTAGCAAAGCAGCGTACTCCCAATAAGAGTCTTGCTTTATTTTTTTCACTGATGTGCAAAAACTGTTGCTACGTGTTTCTTCAGACTAACTGGGGAAGTACCCTGTTTTGCAGTGTCTAATGTTTTTCTGAAGTGACAGAAGTTATCAGTGACACTCCAGACTGTTGGATGCTGATGTTCTTTGAAATAAAAGCTCACAACTTTTGGAAACTTTAGATGAGCAGTCTAAAACTATAAAAAAGAATAAAAATAATATACAGGCAGTCAGAAAACCACTGTGTTTTAAAGATTGAAGATGAGTAGTTGGTGAATTAACTTTGAGTAATTACTGTATATTGAACAAAAATGTCTCCGTTTAAATTGGTGATTTTTACCAGTTGAGCAGTCTCATAGAATTTTATGCTTTTCTTTTGGTGTATGAAGTTGAGTGTGTGGTATGAAAGATGGGGAAGGAAGTTAATATATATTGTGCTGTAACATGAACCTTAATCTTTTAATATGCAATAAGTATCTCTTGTCTAACTGGTCTTTTTTTTTTTGGAAGTGCTGGAGTATCTGACTATGCCTTTATTCACTAAGTAATGTTTACATGGATTTCAGTTGGTGTTCCTGTAGTCCTTGGAATCCCTTTGTGCAGATACACTTTAAAAGAGGAGGATGTTTTTCATGGCAGTGGTGAGACTGGCTTTTAAAAGAGCACTTCCAGAGTGTCTTAAAAGCTTCAGGGTTCTGTACCATAGCAGAGCTGTGTTGTGACAGGCCTGCCCACTGAACGATGTAGTGCATCTGTGTTCAGTCTATTTTGAAGGTCAGGGGCCTTATACTTAGTGATTTCCAGTTTTTAAGAAAATAGCACCATGTCCTTATATAAGTAGTGATGTTGGAGTATAGAATCAGTTCTTTTGTATATGTATAAAGCTGATGCTTTTTGTAGGACTGTCAAAATCTTTCATGGTTTCTTACATTTTGTGCTACTGCTGTCTGTCATGCGTCTTTTTTAGGTATTTTTTCCTGTGCTTTTTTATTTTTAGGAGACTTTTGCTTTTTACTGTCTTTTTGCTTTTACTAATTTGGATTACTTTCAAGGTTTTTTTGAGGGGCTTTTTTGGAAGGGAGGTGTTTGTTTTTATGTGGGCTCTGTGGCTTTGCTTTTTGAGTTTGTAGGCCTCCCTTCTGCATGAAAGCAAGTCAAACTTATGTAATGGCTCTTATTTCTAAGGATATTTATTTGTTGTTGTTATCACAAGTTCAGTTTAACATAACAATGTAGATCCCACTGTTTTCTGTTAGCACTGTTGTAAATTACTAGTGGAACAGCAAAGCATAAAAATATTATTTTAGTGGTGAAGTACAACAATTAACATCAACTGCTTATTTGATACTCATCAAATGATCTTCTAGTATATGACAAATGGATGGAGAACTGTTGGCTACCTGATATATCTTGGAAATAATAGCTAGAGAATTATTCCAGAATGTTATTGTTCCTGAAAGTCTTAGAGAAGTTAATCCCTTAGACTTGAGATTTTTTTCATGAGTGATTTGGAAGTAATAACAAAATTGTGATTAATAAAACTTGCAGGCAAACAAGATAGGTAGGTACTAAGCAGGGGAGGACAGAGCAAACCATCCAGAATTCATGTGAAGTTGTGCTAGTGAAGCAAAGTGCACCTTGATGCAGTTGTATTCAAAATAGTGCATTGAAGATAAGGAACATAGGCATGGGATTGTATCCTGAAATTTATTGACTGGTAGAATGTCAATATGAAGAAGCAGTTCAGCTGAAGCCCCAGTATACTGCTTTGATTTAAAAAATATGTAATATATTCCTTGATTATTTTTTTTTAAGATGGTTTACTGATTAAGAACAAGGAGATGATTTTCGGCTGAGCATGTGGTAATGCTAGCGATGAAGTTGTGTCTTTAAAAGCATTGTTAGACAATGAATACTGTGGAAAAGAGTTATTTTTATAATGCCTTACTCTGAAAGGCTTGAAAAACTTCTCACATTATCAGAAATAGTGAAAAGCACCTTTTTTGCCCCATAGAAATACTTTCTTACTGAGATGCAGTGGTTTATTCCCTTCGTACATAATGAAACCCAATGACTGGAAAGTGAAGCTTAATGGGAATCAAATTGAAAGACACAAGTGGTAAACAGTGAGAGAGAGTAATCATTGTAGTGATGAAAGGAGGGCAGTGGTGAATTATCCAGCTCTTGATGCTTTTGTCTTGAGTTTGAATGTCAAAGAGACCAAATGCAAAATTGTGAATTGTGCACATGCATAACTGGCAGGTGTTTCAAACCTGTGAATAAAAAGGAGTGTAGACTGTGTTTTGGTGACTCTGAGTAATGTGCTACCTCTTTCATAGACATGAATTCTTCAGCAG
>NW_009954190.1:1006369-1038074 GCF_000747805.2 Chaetura pelagica | reverse complement strand
CAGCAGGATTGTTAAGTTCATGAATGACCAGAAAGAGGGAGTCCTGTGGGTGTAGATCTCAGAGTGGACTTGGCGTTGGCTGCCCCAAAGTGTGAGAAGGTAGCTCTGTTTTAAGAGATGCAGAGCACCCGAGGGAGGCACAGTTATGCTGCCCTGAGTAGTCCCTGTTAATTTGTTTCCTTCTCCCATTGTTGAGGTTTCTGGTGACAGTGATAATGGCAAGCTTTGCTTCCGTTTATATAATGTAGCCCGAGTATGGGAATACTGCTTACTGTTTGTATTTGTTATCCTTCAACTAAATTATTTTAATGGGCTTTCTGGCTTTAAACTCCTTGGATCTTCTAAACAGGAGCAACATCCTGACTGTTCTGTGGTAGATTATGATAAGCTTGAATGTTTTATTTTGAAATTCAAGAATGGATGGGTGGGAAATCTTTAGGAAATGGATTTTGTTCATACTGCCACTTTTTGTTTGGAAAAGATATGTGGCCTAATATGGCCTGAACTGCCAAAGGCATTTCAGCTGTTCACAGCTGCATCTCTTCCTAAGTGGTAAGAGCTATTACTGGGGAGAGAGATCACTCTTGTTACTGCTATGTAGTGCATTCCCCAGTGTCTTTAGGTTATGTGGGATGTGTTTGAGAGAGATGGAAGTTACTGGTTATTACAGGTCTCTTTTTGTATTAGGAAAGTCTTGGCTGTGAAAGGGGAAGTGGTTTTTTGTTATTGCTGTTTGTTTATTTACTCCGATGTCAGAGAAAAATCTTCTGGCAAAATTGAAAGAAAATTTTAAGGCTCTAGCAGAAATTATCCCAGCTGGAAGCCTTAATTTTTATTTGTTCCTGTCCAGGTGGTTCAATTTATAACTACCTGGGAAGTTAGAAGCATGGTATCTTCTTGTTTTCCTTGGTGGCAGTTTGAAGAGGATAGGTAAAATTATTGTAGATAGCTTTGGTTCTATATTTTTCTGTTTAAAATACCAGTACAAACCTGATTTTACAGTTTATCTCTGTTCCCTGTGGGATTCTGTTGATGTTGTTGGGGTTGTAGTGGGGAGCAGATTGTTCTTAATTGTCCTGTGAAGGTATTGGACTTAGTGTACTTAAGATAGGATCACTCCGGAGGCTAAGCTTATATTTGTGAGCCCATTCAAAGATCAGTTATAACTTACTGTATTACTTAAAAAGGAGGATAAAACCATGAAGTCTCAGATTAATTAGTATGCTTAATATTGAAAGTTTAGTCTTGCTTCATGTATCTTTGTTAGATTTATAATTTGACGTGAGAGGGGACTGGAGATCTAATCCAAACTTCTAACGCATCCATTGAGGGTTTTTTTTAATGAACTAATGTTTTTTATAGCCATCATACTACTTACACAGTAAAAAAGAAAATAAGCAAAATCCTACAGTAACAGGTATTATTGAGTAGCTGGGCAAGTTGTCCTGAAATGTAATTAGTCTGTTTAAGGCTTAAACCTGTTTCTAGTCTGAATTTAATTTGTTTCTGTTCATTACCTCTTGAGAGATATCTATCCAAATATAGATCTGTCTGCATTTATTCAATATGCTGATGATTATCAGATCCCTACACTGGTGTTACGGTCTGCAGTCCTACTGACCCTTTTGAGTCTCTTGTTAAGGTGTGTTCTTCAGTTCTTTCTGTGTTTTCATGGCAATGCTCTTGAGTGCTGGAACTGTTGCAGTAGTGAACTTGAGAACAGAGCACTACTCTAATAGTCACACCAGGGCCAGTTGGAAATCAACTTCCACATTCTTATGCAGCATCCCTTTTTGTGTAGACCATTTTATTGGTCTTGCTGGGAGCTGTGGCATATTGGAAGATTGTGCCCAGATGATTATCCACCTCTAAGTCTCTTCAGTGCTTTCTGGATAGTTTCCTGGACAGGTCTTAATTTTAGATTTTACTTTGCTTTTGTTGGTATTTAAAAAAACCTTACTCTAGCTTGTCCCAAACTTCCCCCAGTAATATAAGCTGTGTTGTATCAGAAGTAGAGTATTATTTATCCCCCTTTCCCTCCTCACTATAAAACTTACCTTGAAATAGATGAAATAGCATGGGGTCAAAATACAAGCTCTATAGAATGCTTAGTGTCCTTTCAGTAGTATTTCCATAAAAACACTCCCCTGAGGTTTAAAAATGTGAGCTGCTGAAAACAGCAAGAGCTGTTTTTTGACCAATACAGTCCTTAACTAGGACAGCATATATGATAGTCACAACATGAATCATAAGAATATAGTTGGAACATCTCTAGTTTTTAACACATGCCAGATCACATTAGCTTTCTTTACATTCTAATTTCTTAAAATATCAGACAATACTAAATAAAACACTTTGAACATTGTTTTTGTCCATTACTACTTCATCAACTCAAAGTGCTGTGTTTATTTTTCTGTGAAGCCATAGTACTTTGGTTTACTAATCTTTGCCTTTGTTTTTTCTGTTTTTCTAATTTGTCACACTTATTCTCTTTCTAGTTTTACAAGATTTTTTAATTATTATTTTTTTTTATTTTACAGTTCTCGCTTCTCTTGTAAGCTGTGTGGTTTTTCACCACTCTTGGCTTTTTCTCAGTGGTACTGCTGTGGGTTCTCAGGCATCTAGTAAAGTACTTAAAAATAGTTTTCAACTATTTACAGTTTTTCATCCACATATTTTTTTCTGATTTGGACAGTTACTGATTTTTTTAACTGTCTGGAAAGGCCCTCTCAAAGCATCAGTGATAAATGTCTGGTTTGACCTAAATTTGTGTTGACTCAATTTGCATTTACTTGTTAAGCACAGACTTCCTTTCTCTCAGTTTTTGTAGTTCTAGTCATTGAACAGCATTTGTTTCACTGTGTTTACCTGTTCATTCAGGAAACTAGTGAGATATTATAAATGTTGGAGAGGGTTACATTTTAACTTTGCAGAATCCTGTTTATGGAATTAAAGAGGAAATGTTTGTTTGCTGTTTACTTGGAAACTAGATAATATTGTCATTGATACCAACGTGTTTAAGTAGGAGCAGCCTCAGTAATTGGTATTTCAGGATGTGCACTCATCTGCTGCTTTTCAAAGACAGTATGAGGCTGAAGATTTTATTTTCATAGCATCCCTGTATTTGAGAGAAACATTGGGTTGTAGAACAAAGTCAAAAGCTTTTTCTGAAGTCAGCAGGAGCCTGGCTGCATTGAACCGTCAGGCCTGTCAGTACATTGTGTGATGTTAGACTACAGTTTGTCTTGTGCAATTCTGAAATCTAGTAATTTCTTCCTACGCTTGTAGGATACCCTCAGGTCTTTAAAAGTGTTTCCTTGATTGTCTCTGTAAGGAGGGAGGTATCAAAAATGGGGGGTGGTGGGAATGCTGTTGTCAGAGGTTGCGAGGTTGCTCAAGACCATGCAAAGATGATCATGACTCAGTAAGGGCAGAGCAGAGTAGAAAGAGAGGGGGAACATCTGAGTGTGCTTTGAAAGCACTTGTATTGCAGGCTTTGAAGGATGTGGCTTTTTAACTGCATTTAAGCTGATAAAAAAACCATGGTGGAATCCAGACACAGTCCCTTACCCTTCCTGGTGTTAGCTCTTGCCATTGTGTGTGACCAGTAGGTGAGTTGGGACACTTCTTTCTAACTTTGTGAGTCTGTGACCTGATCTAACTGAAATCATTATTGTGCTGTTTTAAGAGCTGATAAAAGGTAATGGAGTATGTGCAGCCAGGACTATCAGTGTGACCACCCCTTCTGTTGGCAGGGCAGTTTTAGGTTGGCTGATTGTGAGACTTGCCTTTAAACACAGCTGCACATGTCTGCCACTGATGCTTGTCTGGTCCCAGAATGAGCCACTTCAGAGAAAAGTAAATCAGCAGAAAATTTATTAGATACAAAAAAATTGTAAATAACTTTCAGTTCACTAAACGTACTCATTGAGGAGTAGGATTGAGTGCAGTACTGAGAAAAGTTAGAGGGGAAGCTGGTGTGACCAGTTTGGAAGGTGAGGAGTTGAAGAGAGTGGGACTGTTCTTAACTACCAGACTGACTAGAAACACCTTTCATGCACTTTCTTGTTCTCATAGATGAACCACCTTGTGTTTATTGTAAGTGGGAATGAAAGCCTAGCTATTTATTTGAAGCTCCATTTGCTGGTTCAGGGTTGTGGTGGGAATGGTGAATGAAAGTTTTCCATGAAGACAGAGTGCATCTTGTACTAACAACTTTCTTTTTTTTTATGTATGCGCTGAGGAGAAAAGAGGGAGTCCATCACTAGACTGCTCATTCTGTCAAGTGCACATGTCAGTGCTCTAATTGTTGGTTTTACATTTTCATTGTTCCTCAGATAAGTTAGTTATAAACTCAAGAAACAGCATAATTTACATTTGAGTGTGGCTTTGGCTTTGTGACTTGCCGAATATTGAAAATTGAATGAAAAACCTTTATCTCTGAAAAAGAGTTTTCAGAATATGTTTCTGGGAACTTTAAAGAGAGTTGTTTTTTGGTTTTTTTTGTCTCCAAGTAGTTGAGGATCAGGCTAGAGCTAGATACATAGGTGCATTTTTGAAGTTTAGTACTTTATGAAAGCATGGTTGGTTTTAAGTTACTCACATGATGGCTGATTACTAATGCTAGGTCTTTCAATGATTATTTTTTTTTTTAATGTTGAGTGGTCTGCAAGCTCATATATTCTGAGACCTAGGCCTGTTTAAGTCACTTGGGAAAAAATAGAGGTTTTTTTTTTTTTTTGAAACCCAGATATTTTGGCTGAGAACACAATGCAACAATCCTTGAAAAGAAAGCAAAAAAAAAAATAATTATGTAAGTGTTAATGTAAGTTGCTGACTAAATAACATTTTTAAGCTTTAAACCATCGTATTTAAAACTTTAAATTTTTGTAACCTTTGTAAATGCTAGTAAACACAGCTGTTTTAAGTAACACTGGCTGGTGGGGCTATGTGTGCAAATATCAGGCCTTCTGAAAAGAGTTCGATTGGGGAGCATCTGTAAGTAAATGACTAGAAAGCAGTTACTAGTTATCAGCTGTGCCTTAAATCACATGATCTCTGACCTCTGCTTAGAGTGGTTGGATTAAGCGCTCTGGTTGAGCATCTCTTAACTCGTTATATAAAAATTAGGTCTATGTTGGTGAGTATGTGTATATTCTATAATTAGCTTCTCTGGGAATTTTAATAAATGCATCTTTTCTATTGGTGTGTCAAGACAGTGTGAAAATAGGCCAAAAATTTAGGAGGGAAACTGGGCAGACTTTTATAGGATGCTGTCAAATGTGAAAAGTAATGGGAAAAGGTGGCAGAATTGGCATTGTATGGAAGGGTTGTGGGTTTTTTTGTCGTGTCATAGGGATTTTGTGTAACTCAGTGTTATAATAGGTGGTAGGGAGAATTACATTGTAAATTGTAAGGGTCACAATAAAGTGACTCTGGTACAAAATTGCAAGACAAATACTGAACTATTTTTTTAATATACAATATGACTAGATAAGATTAAAAAAACAAGTCATATTGCACTTTTTCATGGATAATGTAGTCTGGTTTAGATTAAAGTTTTGTATCATGTTGTAGCTAAACTGAAGGTGTATATGCATCATCCCAGTTTAAAAAATCTAACAGCTCATAGCTGCTGAAGGCTCTGGCTTCTCAAACTGAGAAACCTATACAGCCCTTATTTTTTTTTCTGGCTAGGTCTTCATACTAATATGAGAAGAATAAAACATTTGATGACAGTCAGCAGTCCGATTAGCTGTTACTGGTTTCACCCTACATTTCACTGCTCTTACTTGAGAAGAAAAAGCTACTCTTCTTATAGCTGTAAATAATTAAATGTGATTATCTCCGAATTAAGACATGATCACTTTAACTTACGTTCTGTGACTTTGTGTTGCAGAATTTGATGATGGGGTAAGTGCAAGAAAGTTATGGTAGACTTTAGAAGAGGAATTGCCATTAAAACTTTTAAATAAATAGGAGCAATATGTTTTTGCAGAACTCAATGAAATGATTTTGCTTATACTTATGTTGTGAGCATTTTTCTATTAATGTTCATACATGAACGGCTAGTATTTATGTGTATATAAACTAATGTAGGTGTTCTTAATATGCAAATTACAAAAATTAAATTTGTATAGATTCTTGCACTTTTTTAAAAAGTAGGAAAATTGGGAAAGCTTACTAAAAAGCACTAAAATCTAATGAATAAAGAATAAAAATTTAACACAAATAGGGGGAAGGAATTCTATGATATTAACCTCCAATACTCCCTGTTAAATATAACACATATACATGAGAATTATTTTATTTAGCTTCCCTGACATAGTGTGCTTAGTTGCAGTCACTTCCAATTTTGTCAATTCTTTTCACTGAAGCCACATACAGAATTAGTACAGTCATCAATTAAAAAAAGATTTCTGTAAAAAATATATTTCTGTTTTCATTAAGAAACAAAGACAGTAGTATGCAGTATTTTATGGAACATAATGCTTTTATTTCTACATTTTTACTTTAGAACTTGTTGGTACTCTCTCTTTATGTGTCAATTATCTTGGTCACCATCCAGAATGTGAGTGTGGTATCGCTTCCTTGCAGCATTATTGCATAACGTTCAAGGAAAGGCAGTCCCAGCCATCTGTTACTGCCTAGCAGAGCCATGTGTAACAGCTATAAGCGGCAGTATTTTCCTCTCGTCCTTATGTCCAAGCAGGCATATTGACCTATGCGTATCTTCCTGTTATATATAATTGCAAATTATGAAATTGCTATTTCAGAGTAATTCATTCTTGGTCATCTTATTCTTTCACACATAACTTCTTAATTGGTTTTCTATGAACACTCTTCTAAGAATTCTCCTTAAGATGCTTTCATTTTGGCTTTTTTATTGGAAAAGATTAAAAGATTTGAGTAGTGAGGGGAAATAAGCATAACTTTATTTGTGCATTTGGTTATGTGTAGGAATCATTGGGAATGCTGATAATGTTGGTGCTCATTTTTGGGAGCTATGCTTACTTTGTTCTCCTTTTCCCTGCACTACTTCCTTTTTCTTTTGGAGTTGTTTCATATTTTCCTTTGTCTTTTTGTTTCACAGTCTTGGTAGTCCAGTTTTCCAGAGGAGGTTCCCTTTTCCTATTGTTGCTTTTTTCCAAAACAACTCTTTTTTTCTTTTTTTTTTTTTTTTATTTTTAGCCTTCTTTTTTTTCTTCTTCTGGGTTTTTTTCCTATGCTGCATTACTTACGCATATGTGCAAGCAATCTGCACATTTTATGTCTAATGAGTAATGGCGAACGAGTCACAGATGCGTGAGTGATTAGGGCACTGTCAAAGGATAGTCACTGAAGTGGGAAGCTCATCTAGAATGACTGATCTTTGGGATAGTAATTGGGGAACCAAATTTTATTTTTATAAATAAGTTAAAACTGTCTCTCTTGCAACCCTCCAAGCCAACCAACACTACTAGTCTCTAGAAGTAGCATCATCTTCATCCTGTCAGCCTGGTTGCCTTGAATATTTAGAAGCTGGAGTGTTTTGATCTATGGTTACTTAGTCAAATTAACAGTTGTCAGCTGCTGAAATATTGTGGCTAGCTCCCCTTTCTTGCTCTCCCTCTACTAGTGTATCTGGAGCTTGTCTTTTCACAGGAGAAACAGATTCAACTTGCTGTCCTAGTAAAAGAATCAGGTTTTTCTGTTTCTTGTTTCATTTTTTTCCTCCTTTAATGAATTGTTGGTGCCCACTGTGACCACAACTCCAAGTACCAAAGCCAGCTTGAGTTAGGCAGTGGGAGCACGGAGCCAAGAGCAGTGGGGGAGAGTGGGCAGAGAAATTACCTTTCTCTTTTAGCAATGGTAAACTGCTAATTTGGCTCAAGTCATGCTTGGAAATGGCTTCTTGAAACAGGGTGAAATAAATAGAGATTTAGTGTTTGCAACCTGCTTATTGTGAAATGGTGAAATTGTACCTCTGCTCTGCTACCTTATATTTAGTTTTCTTGACTTTTACCTGGAATGGGACCAGTTGTCATTTGAGATCAAAATATAAATGTTTTTAGACTTTAGTTCTTCATTTTTTAATTAGCTGTTAATGTTTCTTAACAGTGGATCGTTGTTGCAAAATTAAATTTTCTCAGAATAAACGTTTTCATCATAGAAGGAGGAATATTTTAACACTTAGGAATATCATTGGAGTAATTTGTGAATTTGGTATATATTCTAGACTCAAAATGTTATGTTGTTGCTCTGTTATCAATCTGTTGTATGTTTTTAAAAATCATAGTTTAAAGAATTTTTACTATTTTCCTAAAATTGATATGAGGGCGTATGAATTCAGAGGAGACTAATTCTTTCTTATTTTAGGGGATAACTGAAAAGTCAAATGGTGACAGTGACACTGACAGTACACAAAGTTTTGACAGGCATGATGTAAACATATTTTTAAATAATTTTCCATTTTAAAATGCTTGTTCCTGTTCTTTTAATACTAACAGGCAAGTAATCTAGATCAATATAGGATTTTTAAGCAGTGCTTTCTCTTTTGTCCAACAGGCTGAAGGGAGTAATCAGTATTTTTGTATGTTAACCTTCTGTTAAACTCCAAAAATAGATGCTGTCTGAATGTTGCACTTTTGATTTCTTGCTGCCTGAGCTGCTGCTGCTGCACAATGACTAACACTGGGCAAGCTCACCCCCCGGGTATTGCACCATCTAGTCTGTCCTGCTGGGGGCTGAGCTGGAGGTGTGATGCCTGGGCACAGGCTCTGTTGCTGACTTAGAGTATTAGAGCACCTATTATGGCAGCATTTGATAGTTGTGGCTGTATTGAAGCCATTATATTTGGTAGTGTATAGAGAGATTATCTTTAATATGCAGAGCATTTTAAATAGCTGTCTTTTAAATTACTCTGTTAAGCATTTAAAAATGTAAAACTTGCCAGAGAAGGTGATGGTAAAGTTAAATGTTTGCTAGTTCTTAAGCTTTGTCATGGTTTAGTTCTAAAACATGTATTTTACATAGCTTATAGCAGGTGAATGTGTGCAAGCATGTATAGGCTTATGAGAAGTTTTGGTGTCTATTAAGTTTTATTAAGTGACTGAGTTGAAATCCTTGCATATTTAGGTTTTTTTCACTTTTACAAGTAGGGTTGTCTTATTGTTGAGTCCTTATTGCAAACTTAATAGTTTTATATATACTGCTGCAGTCCTTGAGAAGGACTTACTTAACATAAATAGCATTTGAAGATCTTGTCTACTTTCAGGTTATGTTTGCAACATTTTGTGTAGTCAAATGAAACAATCACCATACTTGGTTTTTCTGGTTCTTACTTTCCAAGTAACTACAGAGATAAAGAACAGAACTTGGCCACTGGCTGGCTGGATACAAAGAATTTAAGAATACTCTTTTCTCATTTGAACAACAGGTGCTTTAGAAAATAGACTGTAATAACACTGTAGTGTTAGAACTTATGGTTTTCAATTAAAGATTTTTTTTCTTTAAGAAAGGCATACATTGAACTTCCTTTTAAGTTTTAAGAACGTGCTTTTGGGTTTCAGTGCTGTGCATTGAACAACTAAGCCCCCGCACTTCAGTTTGAAATGACTGTATTGATAGGCCTAAATACATGGCAGGTGTAAGGTTGTACTAGTTCGGCTGAAGTAATTTGGAATCTAATTATTTCTGGAGTTTTTTCCACTGGTGTATATATAGGCTTTGTAAAAGCAAAGGCAGCTGGCAGTTGAGTTTTGTTGACTAGATTTTGGTATGCTACAAGCCATGACATCTGGGAAGGTTAATTTTGTTGAATACAACCATTTTAGTGTCCTGCAAAGTCCATATTTAATCAAACTAGTAGGCTTCATAAGCAGCAGAGCCATAAATTAACATCTAGAATAGATATCTGGTTTGGATTCATTTGTTACAGGTTTTATGATGGTCCCCTACTCCATGCTATCAGTTGGTTTCCTGTTTACTGTTAACTTGCCCAGCTAAAATGGTGTAGATTCTTACTAGATTGTCTTAATGTTAGCCTTTCAATATTTCTTTCTAAATAACTATTTCTCGAATAAGTAGGATAAATTACTTTTCTGCATTTATAGTACTGTGTCCAAGTACAAAATTTTCAGAACCCTGAAAAAGTTTTTGTTAGGAATGAAGAGGCTCTTTTCTGTTCCTAGCCACTTCCTCTGCATCTGTTATTTTTTTGCCTTGTCAGCCAAACATAGTGTGCAACAGCATTGTTTACAGTGACTTGGTCCAAATTGCCTATCACCAGGTCAATCAAGTATTACTGTGATGCAGAAAATCCAGGTTCTCTTTTTATCTTTATTCCTGGCAGCTTGTTAACTTAGGAACTGAGAAGTTACTTTGCAGGTCGCAGTCATAAACTAGGCACTTACAATGCCAGGCACTGTTACTAACCAGCGTGATACTACTGGGAGCCAACATTCAATTTTTCAGCTGCATAGATGATAGGAAATGTTAGATTTTGACTCTAGCCTTGAGAGTCCACATCCAGGCTGCAGAGAAGTGATTCAGAATTCATATGCCTTCCTAGAATTTGTCTTAAGTTATTTACTTTCAAAATGAGCAATATTTACACCTTCTTTTCAGGCAAATCTGAAGTAATCCTTTTTTTCCACAGGTAGCACTGTGATTGGAAGACTTGTTGCATGATGTTAGAGGCTGTGATGTTCATACACCTTTCAGGATTTTATGGATTGTTTCAACTCTTCTTAGATGTAAAATACAAACTTGTCTCAGCAAATCAGGAAACATAGGATTCACTTTTACATTTGTCTTGAATCTTTATATTAAATTAATGCATTGTAACTGCTGATGTAATGGAAGCAAAGAGGGAGAGTATTGTTTCTTGCTTACTTTGTGTCTGGCGGTCGTATTTGCCATCACCTCAAATCTAACTTTAAAGTCACTTTGACTATTTTGCATTAATATAAAATTTTAAAGTTTCAGCATAAAAAAAAAAAGTAGCTCATCAATGCTATCAGTAATAAAGGAGACTAAGTATTTGCTTAAAAAAAATAAAATTAAGGGTACTGTCATAACCTTCAAGTCCTTAGTAAAAGAAGTAGATCATAGAATACTGGAATGGTTTGGGTTGGAAGGGACCTTAAAGATGATCTAGTTCCAACCCCCTGACATGGGCAGGGTGCCTTCCACTTGACCAGGAGAGGTTAAGGAATATATTTTCTCAGTTTTTTAAACTTATATGGTTAATACTCAATCCTTACGGTTTTGCTGTATTCCAATTAACCTTTTTGTGAAAGCGTTAGTATCATAAAAGGCTGTGGTTTCATGGTCACTTTAGACTGATAGAAATGTATTCTGCTTGTAAATGGGCAGCTGTCTTTACTGGCTGGTGGGAGCTCAAGGGAGCAGAAGACTGATTTGTGTGCTTGAAAACGCAGTTTAAGAGAAATAATGTTCCTTGGTAAATTAACAATGACCTGATAAATAATCCAAACTTCTTCTTGCTTGCTTTTAACAATTGTTAGATAGTAGGAAGAGAGACTTCTTCCTCTTCCAGCAGCTGTGGAGGGCAAAGAAATACATTGAATTGTTAGCTCCTCATTGGGATTCTGCAGGACAGGCGATTTCCTTTGTTTTGACCTATGCCTACTTGAGTAACCCTTTAGCTTTTCAGGGTCTGAGTTCCAATTTAATGTGTAAAATCCTGTTGCAGTTGTGTGGTGTAGTAACTGGTGACCAGAATTGGTATAAATCCTGCCTTTTTCTGATATGATGAAAAGCAGAAAGTCGCTTGGCACAAAATAAGGAATTTAGCCTTGTCTTATATTTTACTTCTTTTATTTCTAATGTCCTTTGATATCTTTTTTTAGCTGAGAAAAAATGTTTTGTCAAGCTGTGTTTCTGTATAGCTAGATAATTTGTTGTAATTGGAATTGGGATGACAGCAAGTGCCTTGTTGCACTTTTAGGTTGTCTTTCCTGCAGAGAACACAATCGAGCAACATTTCTGCTGGACTGGAAACACTTAGTTGGTTAATCTAGTTAGTTTTTCAGATTTTGAAAGAAAAACTGAATACTACAGAAGAAGTATTGGCTGCAATGTTGCTCTGTTGATCGTTTAGGTACTGTGTTAAGCTGGAGAAAAAAAAAGTTTTCTGAAGTCTATACATAAGAATAAATCTGTTTTGAAATTGAAGACTTTAGCTGCACTAGTTCTCAGTGTTACTGTGTTCTGGTTTTAAAGCTCTAAACCCCTGAATTTCCTGAAAGATTTTTTTAATGTTTAAAATAAAATATGTTCTGACTATATAGATGACTGTGTTTCACAGTGGAGTTCTACATTATGCACTTAATGCATTCGAGTTTATCTTAGATTTATTATTTTTTTTTCCCCCCCTGTCTGAAATAGACACGTTGTATCTAAGAAAAACATTCTCAGCTGAAGTTACACTGTTTTAAAATTAATGCTGAGAGTTTTGGGATTTGTAGAAAGACTACCTTCTTGCTAATTTACTATGGGGTCGAAAGTGTTAGAAATTCTTAGACTTGCTGTTGTACTTCAGTGTGTTGAAATCTGATAATATAAATTTAAAATGTAGCTTTCAAACCATAGAATTTTGCATACCTCTCTAGAAGGGATGGATGATGCACGAAATAGTTTTCAAGTAGAAATACCTTTAAAGTAACTTGAATGAGGAAAAAATGGTGGTGATGACTGATTTGATTACTAGCACCAAGTTATCAGGAAGACGTTGTGTTTGTACAACCAATATGAGTGAGCTTCAGAGTAAGAGAGTCAGAGGGCAGTTTCCTTGTCTGCTGGCAAGCTCAGTATTTAGGTAGCATTGCAGTCATTATGGAGCTGGTTAACATTGCAAGAACCTAGAAAACGCTTTGACTAACCACAAGTGGACACAGTAAGAAGTTACTTCTCATTGTGACCAACAGCTCCTTTTGCAGAAATTACTGCACAGCTGAGAGAATGTGAGAAGTGGGGAGATCTGCTCATCTTGGCAATAGGAAGTCTCCCTAGCCCTAATGTTTCTTAGCCACTTGAGCTAGTGGGGCAACATATGCCTCTTGGGAGACAAAGTGGTTGGGGGTTTGTGACTGTGAATCCTTGTGAAGGCTAGATATATTATATCATAATACTCTTGACTTAGGGCATCTTTATTTAAAAAAAAATAAAATATTAAGTGTGTGTGGTATAATAATTAACATTTATCACTCATTTTAATAACTAATTGGAAGTTGGAAGCATCCATCAGATGTTTAAAAGTGTAGGTTAAAGACACAAAATTTCTGCTCATGGAACTATGTGTTGGAGAAAACTGAATAAAAGTGAACAACACATAATAAAATCAATCCACGTACGCTTTTAGAACTGTCAGGGAACTTGATGCTTTTTTTTGCTTCACTGTTGCAGTTTGCCCTTTTTAAATGTAGCTATGCTGAATTGCACAGTTGATACACAGAAGCCATCAGATAGATTATTTGTAACAAATGAAAAATTTTCTAGAGGCAGTATAAAATTTGTTGTTCAATTTAATAAAAATTCTGTCAGGGGAAGCATTGAACATTGAAGTATTGCCCTTCATCAAAGGAATTAGTGCATAGAGAGCTGTATCTGGTGAATAACATGTCATGGTCATGCTATTTATTTCTGATTACCCATAGGATAAACAAACATATGTACATCACCTCTGAAGCAGGGACAGGAGTTGAAGAATCAATAAAGTATCAGTAGGTTCTAGTAATTAGTTTTAGTAATTCCCACTTATTTATTTTCTAGATGTTTGAGTATGCTATTTGAAGTATAACATTTGTTGGAGCAGAGTGAGACTTTTGTCAGTTTCTGGCCAATAGTTTGTTTTTTAGCTATGGTATGTTGCATTTATCAAAACAAACAAAAATAAAATTGCTGTTACTCTTTGTTAACCTTCTATACAAATACTCCAGTGTAGGATTTGGCAGAACTCTGCTGTGAGACTGATGTTTTCTGAAAGGTGTTTAAAATCTACTAGGGTATATAGTGGCCTACTTTGCAAATGTAGAAATGTGGCCAATCAGATAACCACCTCTGATTTAGGTAGCTATGTAATAAATTGAATTGCACACCGGTTTTACTTTTGCTTGCAAATTTTTTTATTATTTTTTTTTGAGGAATTTTAGGAACACTGGTTTTGTTGTTCTAATAGTAAGTTTGTCTGTCTTAGGAAATAAAGCCTCAAAGCCATTACAATCATGGATATAGTGAATCTCTTGGACGGAAAAGCCACATTGATGATTACAGCACCTGGGACATTGTCAAAGCCACACAGTAAGTTTGGTTTTGGGTGTTAGATTTGTCTGTGTTTCCATTAGTTAAAAATCAGCAAAATGGATTTTTTTTATTTACATAGATGGGGAGGTGAACTGTATTTGAAGATACAGTAGTGGAAGATTTCAAAAGAGAGCTCTTTAAAATTACTGTTAAGACAAATTTATGAGCATTGTATAAAAATACGTAGGAGGTATTATGGTAAGTTGTAAACATAGTTGGTTGCCAGACAGACTGGAAGAGAATGTTTGGTTTTCTTCCTGTTGGTACTGATGTTTATTTTCTGTAGATTATGATTAAGAGGTAAGTGGGCAATATTGGTATGCAAACAAGAGGATTTCCTTGATTTGTCATTATTTATTTGTAGGTTAGAAGAGATGTGTCTCTGTAACTTCCTTCACTGTGTCTGATTCTGTAGTTTCAGTGCTGCTATGAAACAGTTTATTGCTAATAAAATTTAACTGTGCTCTTTATGCAGATAAAATACACAAAGTTGTCTTCTATACAGTCCTGTAGTACATACCAACTCACAAGACTTTCTAAAGAATTGTCATTATATACTTTTTAGCTTGCAATTGTTTACCATTCAGAAACCACTGCTGTCCCTTTTTTTCAGTGGCCTGTGGTGATAGAGATTTTTGTAAGATTTTTATTTTTCTTCTATTATTAATTTGGATGCTTAAAATATTGTGTATCTTGCTGAGCTATTTACTTTTTTTCTTTAAAAAAAAATACTCCTTTTATTCCTAAAAGGCATCTGCTCTGAGTGAAAGCTGATTTGCAGCTCTGCTTGTGACATGTCCCATTTAGGTTTAGGAAGTATGTACTTTGCTTCGCTTTTTGCTTCGAGCTGTGAGGAGTTTAACTTCCTGAAATAGGTTTTGACTGACTCTGCAATAGTTGCTCTAAATACCTTAATAATAATACTACAACATATGGCCCTCATACTGGAGGATTTTTAGAAATTGAAGTATTTGCATAACATCAAACTAGCTGCTTTTTAAAAGCATGGAAATAAAACAAAAGTGGTTTTACATGTTGACTGTTTCAATTCATGTATGCTCATTGCATGTTTGAAACCTTAAAACACATTTGTCCCCATTAGCCCTCAAATTTAACTTGATTTGTGCTTTTGGCTGAGTTGTAATTCTTGTCTGGTCTCCTCAAATGAGAATCAGCAGGTTTCTAAGTTACCCAGTATGTTCTTCCCAGTCATGTTGAGATGGGATTTACAGGGAGGATGACATCTCACCAAAAAGGATTATAGTGTCATATTACAGCCCTAATGGTTAGTATCAGAGGGAAGGGAGACTGTTAGCATGGGTATATGATCAAGTTGTGGTATCCAAACAGCAACTGACTAGAGGGAGAATTCACATTTTAAGTATTTAGTAGAATTTGAAGGTCATGTTATATAAAGGAGCTGTCTTAAAGGAAAAAATCTCTGAAATTTAAGGCAGAAAATAAACCCACCAAATATAATAAAGCTTAAAATGAAATAAATTATGCTGCTAATATATGAATTAGTGTTATTAAAAAGATCGATCCCTATTAAAATGATGCAGTTACTTTTGTAGAAACAGAACCTCACTTTCATATATATGAAAAATGTCATTCTTATTCTCTACCACTTGTCCTCAAAAATCAATATTCACTTAGATTAAAATATCTGCTGACTTTGTTTACTTCTTATTCAGTGCTAATGTAAGCAAGAGGCCACAAGAAGTTGTGTAAAAAAGGGCCAGTCATCTGTTTCCCAGAGTGCTCTTCCCCAACCAGTTCAGTAAATTTAAGCAAAATGTAGCAAAATAAAATAAGAATTATTTTCAGTTTCTTAGTTCAGGTAGGTTGCTTGTTTTTTTTTCCATGTCTAGGTATCTGGCATTCAGCATGGGATTGGCAGCACAGTGTTGTGGTTTGGTTTTTGTTTGTTTTTTTTTTTTTTTTTTTTTTTTTTTTTTTTTCCAGAATGCTTCAAAGCTTCCACAGGAGACTATAACAGGTTTTTTAGTATGACACAGTAAAATGGTAGCTGTGTGCTTGCCATTAGTTGAATTACATTCTGTTGTTCTTAGCTAATGGTAATAATGAAGTTGTCTCTTCCTCTGTTAACTGATCTGTCAGCCAAAATGATTTGGCATTTTATGTAAGACCACTTAAATTGCAGGCTTCTTCATGATTAGGAGGTGCATTTCACCATAGCATGGAATTGTTTGCTATTACATTTGTGATAATCCAAGTAAGAAGGAGTTAGTCATGTCCTATGAGTAGCTAGTTGGTCATTTAATTTTTTTATAATCATTATTGCTCTTACAGCGCTCCATGTACTACAGTGTTAAAAGTCTGTCATTTGAAAGTAACTAGTTATGTTATTATTGCAACATACATGAAAATGGGGAACATAATTCCTTAATCTTTAAAGGTGATGATGAAAAGGCTTAAAACTAACCTGTACTTCATATATGTACTTTAACTGTAGAATTCTATTGAGATATTGAGTTTATTGGCACTTGATTACAGAGAAATAAAACAATGTTATTAAAATAATGCATTTGCTCTTATGTTTTTCAGCAAAGGAAAATAAGCACTTGCTTATTTTGTTGAACTGTTTGTGTGCTTTACCTTCTTAGTCTGCAGATTGGGCACTTATTAAATTAACATGCTCATACATGTGCTACAAATCTAATAAATTCTTGCAATCAAATTAAGACTTTGTATAGGAAAGATCAGTTCGACTTATGTTGTCATGGCAAGGAGTTTACCAGTGTTTGTAATTTTTCCCCCGTTATGTTCCAAATAAATTATTCTGTGAACGTGGAGACCTAGGCATGCTTTAGACCAGAAGTAGTCTGTGTGTTTACTTTGCAGAAATTTGTGCTGGAGTAAAAATCAGTGTTTGGTTTTAATACCTATTGATATAAAGGACACTTTTAACTGATTTTGTTATATAAACCTGTTCAGGGGCATCTGGGTAGTATTAAAAGTAGTGTCTTAGCCCTTCATCTTTCAGATGTTACAATATGTGTAAAGTCTTTTTTGGTATTTGGTTATATCAAAAGTGTTTGATTCACATAGTTTCCACTGTTTCTGAAAGCAGAAGCAGGCCACTCATGTTTCTGAAAATTTGTTTTAAAATCGCTAGCAAAAAATTAATTCATTCTTGCCTTTGTTATTGCAATGGAGCAATATTGCATAGTAATACTTAATAAGTACTTCACCTAGAACCGCATGGAAAGTCTTGGAATTTCTTCTGCCTCTACCAAGTCAGAGGGTAGGTTGTGTCATTTTCATTCCTCTGTGATATCATCCAGTGCTCTCACTAGAGCTGCAGGGAAACAGAGTCTTGTAAAAAAGAGTCATAAGTTATTTAGAAGTGAAATTTAATGGAGATGTGTTTGGTATGTTTATTTTTATCTCTTCTGGCACTAGTAGCCCTGTGTCATACAAGGCTGGAGTAATAAATTTGAATATGTCATCTTGAGAAGGGTACTGTGTTAAAGTAACAACTTAAAGTTGCTGTCTTTGTTTTGTTTTAAATCTTTTAAGCCGTGAAACTAAGGAAGATAGCTAATGTTGACAAGTACAGAAGTATATGATGGCTCATGACTAAGAGAACAAAATCTGAGAGATGTTAATACTTGGGTCATAATTTTCAGTTCTGTTGGGAGTGAATAGGCACCACCTGCTTATAGTGAATGAACATGGATATTAAACATCAATGATATTAACAAGTGCTTTTGTGACTTCCAGAAGATTGATTCCTTGTGCTTGAGTGTTACAATATCATTATTACAAGATTAACTTTTCTGTTAGTTTTATTCACCAAGATAATTAAAAATTAAGTCATGTGCATTGTGAATTAGTGCAGCATGAAGTATGAAATTTTCTGAATCTTGCTAATGAAAATGGTTGGATACGTTTGAGAATGTGTTTTTTCCTCCTCAATACTTCTCATCCTTCATAGGGCAACTGATAAGAAAAAAAAATGATACATAAGGAATAATTCTAATTGGTAAGGGTTGGGCAAAATGACAAGTACTCCTGGCTTTTTTTCAGCTATTCACAGCAGAGGGTGGGCAGGCTGTGACAGGGTACACATTCTTTGTGCATGGTCACTTGTGTCCATGGAGTTTGATTGTATTGCTGAAAGTGAAATGTATCTGAAGTTCACATGGAAGGAGGGGATTTTTTTAACCACACTAGAAGTATAGTCACAACTGTCTAGACAATTTGAGGCTTTGGAAGTATGCAAGACCTGAATTTCTCTTGTCTCTCAACATCACTGTTAACAGTTCATTAAGCAGCTCTTGAGTTATCCATTTGCAGTTGAAAACAAAGCTGTCTTGCTATTTAACAAAAAACTTCATGAGAATGTATGAAAGGTTTTGTTAGTGTTTGACCACCATCGTTCATGGGAATGAGACTTCAAAAGAGAGAAAAATACCATACTTCAACTAATTGCATTTCCATTTTAAACAGCTTTGATTGGAATGACAATGATAGCAAGATAAGGGAGTGAGCTCCTGGCTTACCTACTGTTCGTTGGCATGGTGATACACTCTGAAGACAGGTTCCTTCCTACTATTGTGGTCAAATCATGCATGGATTAATCATACAGCAAAGCTGGCAGTGTCTTATTTCCAAGAGTCTATGTGTTTGCAGATGAAAGATCAAAAAACGGATTACCTATTTAAAATGCAAAAGACTTCTAGGATACTATTTTTGAAAATACTAAATTCAGAATATCTTTAACCTGCGATGACAAAATATGACAGGTTAAGTTACCAAAATAGTAATAGAGACTGTGATAGTGAAATAAGCCTGTATAATGGTATTTTTGCCCTGGAATGACTAGCCCCATTTCCTTCAGAACAAGGCAAGCTTAATATTACGCTTTAGTTATACTTCATATTGATGTTTACAGCATCACTCTAGAATTCACCCAGATCATAAGTACATCATTCACCAACATCATAAGCACATCGTCGCTGAGCATCTGAAATAGATGACTTTCTCACTTTGTAATCCAACAGTGCATCATGAAAGTTTGGAGAGGGAAAGGTGAAGTCAGCTGCAGCAAATGGATGGAAGAAGACTGTAGGTAGTATGTGAGTGGAGTATAGCATTTGTAGGACAGAGCTCAAGAACCCATGACTGCATCTGCTTCAGTGTTTTATGTAATTGTATAAAGCCTGCTGTTTCCAGGAAGAGGAGCTAATTGTAAATTCCTAAGCTTTTTTGCCAAGAAATATATATATTTTTTTCTAGATCCTTAAGTCCTCTTGTGACAATTGAATAAGTGGAAGAGCTATTAAATTACAGCTTGTGTGTGACATCTTTTGTTATCAGTTATGATTGAGATCAAGATACCAAAATAAAGTGCTAGGAACAGACAAACTGATGGTGACTTAAATAAAAATTATTGTATACCTCATTCTCAGTTTAACTTTTGAAAAGTATTCTGTTTTCCTGGAAAGGCTTTTTTTATGTATTGCAGAAATGCATTATTTGTTTGGTGTCCAAGCAGTGGGAAGTACTTTTGACTTGCAATTTGCCTTCCATTGGGGAGGAGGGCAAGTCTATGATACTAAGCCTGCAGAAGGTATCCATTCCTACTGCTCCTTGTTTTATCTGAACCCATGTAGTGAACTTTGCCCAGGGCCTTACAGCAGTGTATGGGTGAATTCTGGAGGGTGGTATTTGCAAACATCAGTGGAGCGTAATTAGAACATCCTATCAGGGCTTCCACAGGGAAACTGGTGACAGAATTCTACCTCCACAGGCTACCAAGTCGATTAACATGCTTGTCATAGGTCTCCTTCATTTTCATACATCTTGTGCAAAGTCCTTCAGGAAGCAGCATCCAATTATATTTAATAGTAGAGATTCACTTAAAATACAAAACCAAAACAAACACAACCCCACCAAAACCCCAAAGAACAAAGATCCCCCTGCCCCAAAGACTGCAAGAGTGCTGCTTGGTTCATTTTGGGTTTGGTTTTCTTTTATGTTAACTTAGTACAGCACTCATCCAAACTGATATGGTCTGCCATAGCTGACAGATGGTAATGTGGTTTAACCCCAGTAGGCAGTTCAGCCCCGTATAGTTGCTCACTCACGCCTCCAGTGGGATAGGGAAATAAAGCAGAAGGGTGAAAATGAGAACTTGTCAGTTGAGATAAAGACAGTTTAATAGAGAAAACAAAATGTGTGTGTCCAAGTAGAGCAAAACAAGGAATTAATTCACTATGTTATATCAGCAGGCAGGTGTTCATCCATCTCCAGGTGAAAGAGGGCTTTATCATGTGTAATGGTTACTTGGGAAAATGAACACCATAACTTCAAATGTCTCCCTTCTTCCTCTTCTGCACACCTTTTATTGCTGAGCACAGTGTTATGTGAAATGGAATATCACTTTGGTCAGTTGGGGTCAGCTGTCCCAGCTGTGTCCTGTCCTCACTTCTTGTGACCTGCTCACTGGCAGGGCAGTGTGAGAAACAGAAAGGCCTTGATGTTGTGTAAGCACTGCTCAGCAGTAGCTAGAACATGACTGTGGTAACAAGACGTGTTTTGCTCACAAATCCAAAGCATAGCCTCACAGGAGCTGCTGTGGAGAAAATTAACTTGGTGCCAGCCAAAACCAATACATATAAGGAAAATCGTAATCCATTGCATGAGAGCTTTAAGTGATTGCCTCTCACACTTTAAAGAAGTTTGTGTTATTGTGTTCTTTGTATCTTTCCAATAACTTAGAATATTTTATTAGTATAATTCCTAATTTTGTGTAATTCTACTTATGTAAGCAGCATGAGTCAGCTAAACTCAGCCTTAGGCAGTACAATTTTTTTTAGCTGTTGACTGTTAAACCTGATAGCAGGGCTATAGGTCAGTAATTTCTTCCACTGTGGCTTATGCTAGTTATTTAAATGACGGCAGCAAGCTTGTCTACAGTAGGAAGTGCTGTCATAATCACTAACTCTAGTAGAACAGCTTGTCAACAAGAGGGTGTTTTGCTGTTCTATATGAATCGCCCTCCAGGTTACCTCCAGATGTAATATGCTAATGTAATATTTTCTGTCTTGCTTTCAGAAGTCTTTTCCCCTGTCTCTTCTACTGTCTCTTCTCACTCCTCATTCTTGGCTGACCTGCCTTTAGTAGTATTAACCTGTTCCAGTGGCCCTTTCAGTTGCAGGTCTAGGGAAAGCCAGGAACAGTACATGTTAAGCCATTTGAACAGATGTTTGTCAGGCCACACTGCTCATCTGGACTGGGACTTTAGAGATAATGCACCTCAAGATTGAGCAAACTTAGAACCTTATCAGTTTTCCTGCAGATGACAAGTTGAGAGGGAGTGTTGATCTGCTTGAAGGGTAGGAAGGTACTGCAGGGAGATTTGAACAGGTTAGATTGATGGACTGAGGTCAGTGGGATGAGGTTTAACAAGATCAAGTGCCGGGTCCTGCACTTGTGTCGCTATAATCCCAAGCAATGCTACAGGCCTGGGGAAGAGCAGCTGGAAAGCAGCCTAGTAGAAAAGGATATGGGAGTGTTGGTGGATAGGTGGCTGAACGTGAGCGAGTAGTGTGGCCAGGAAGGCCAATGGCATCCTGGCCTGTATCAAGAATAGTGTGTCCAGCAGGAGTAGGGAAGTGATTGTTCCACTGAACTTGGCCTTGGTGAGGCCACAGTTTGAGTACTGCATTTAATTCTGGGCTCTACAGTATGAGACACTGGGGTCCTGGAGTGTGTCCAGAGAAGAGCAATAAAGCTGGTGAAAGGGTTTGGGGGACATGTATGGGGACCAGGTGAGGGAACTGAGGTTGTTCAGTCTGGAGAAGGCTCAGGGGAGATCTTATTGCTCTCTACAGCTACATAAAAGGGAGGTTGTAGAGAGGCTGGTGTTGGTCTGTTCTCCCAAGTAACTAGTGATAGGACAAAAGGAAGTGGGTTTAAGTTGTGCCATGGGACTTTTAGGTTGGATTAAAAAAAAATTATTTATTGAAAGAGTGATGAGGCATTGGAATGGGCTGCCCAGGGAGGTAATGGTCACCATCCCTGGAGGTGTTCAAGGAGCATTCAAATGTAGTGCTCCAGGATTTAATTTAGTGGTTGTGGTAGTTGGATTACAGGTGTACTTGATGATCTTGAAGATCTTTTCCAATGTTCATTATTCTTTGATTCTTGACAGTAATGTATGCCTGAATATGTGTGTATTTTGTTTAGCTTAGGTTGTATATTTTTAAGTCTTCATAAACAAAACCTTTTCTTTCCCTGCTGCCCTCAATTCACTAAAACCAAAACTCTGTCATCAAAATTAAGGACTGCTGCTTTTTTACTCAGTTTGAGGCACCAGATTTTACAGGCTTGTTAGCAGTTCATTCATACCACATGCAGTAGTCTTTGTTGTAATGTTTTCTAGTGTTTGGAAAGATTAAAAGTATGATAGGATTTTCTAGCATTTTTCATATTTTCTAGTGCAACTTTCTTAAGAAATTGAAAACAACACAATCTAAGTAAGCTGTTCTATCTAGTACTTCTTTTATAATAGAGTCCAACTAATTAATGTGCTCCAAACTTGGATAGGCTTGGAAAGCATTCCTGAGGTTTGTTCACATGAGTCACTTAAGGTTTCACTGTGGAAGCACTGTCCAGATTGAGGATCCATTCAAACGCATCAAAGAAAAGTAAGAATGGTAACTACTCCAGGAAAAAGGTCTCTGCGTCAGTTATGCCAGCTAATCAAGTGAAGAAGAACCTTAAGTTGTCTGAGGCAGTCTCTTCGGCATAAAATAGAAGATAGAATCTAGCAGCGTAAGGGAAATTCCAACTTCGAGAGGCTGTTAAAATTCTGCTTTAGCAGAAGTTGGATGTCACAAGGCATTCATCTTGATTTCAAGGTGTACCCACACATCAGTCTCCTTGAGACTTGAGAAATTCCTATGATATGTACTGACATGAAAGTGTAATATTTTCTTGCCCTATTGCACTGCTTTCGTTGCCTAAAAAAACAAGTGGTAAAACAATGTAAGCATCAAGACAAGTAGTATTTAATGTTTAAGTTAGTTCTACATTAAATGACTGAGTGGTGATCATGCTTCCTGATTTGGTTCAACTTTCAAAATGTACACAGGATTTTTTTTTCAGATGGAGGTAGCTCACATTTCATAGTCTAAAGAAAGAATGTACTTCATATTAAAGTACAGAATTTTAAAGTCTTATAAAAAGAGAAAATGGTACTAACATGTGAGGAAGATTGCTGTTTGTTATCTAAGAAGAAAAATGGGATGTGTTTGAACTCTTTTAGCATTTGTAATTGACCTGATGATCTTTTCATCTGCTGAATTTTGAGAAGTTACTGTCAGATCAGTTGGCTTTTGAGGGGAAAATGCAGCCTGGGGTAAAAATGTAGCCAAGGACTGGCGGTCGGAAGATACCGCATTGTACGGAAAGATAGGGCCCCCTCCCCCCTAGATAGCCAATAGGGCTTAGTATGTGAAGTAAGGAGACAAGTGATGCTGCTAACTCAGGGTACAACCCAGGGTATAAAAGACTGTGTTGCACATTAATAAACGCCATTTTGCCATCTACCACATTGGTGTCTGTGTGCTGATGTGCCCAGCAGCCTGGTGGGGGTTGCTGAGTCGCTACTGAACCAGGTCGCCACGCCTTTAGAAGGCAACAGGCTTTTAAGAGATGGAAAGGAAGTAGAACAGAGGTGGGAGCAACAAATGTATTGGAGTTTCTGGGAAGAATTTTATGTATATGTGTTATACTACTGATTGATATTTTGTCTTGCTGTGCTGTATAGTTTGTTGTGAAGACATGTTTTCTGTAGAATTTTGAATTGATTAATACCATTTGTGCCAGTGGAAGCTTCTTGCTGCAAGAGTTCCATAATCATTAGAAATAGAAAGTAAAGGTTCATCCTCATTTCACTTCTGTTGAAGCATTTGTATTGTGACCGTAAGTAGGGTGTTTGCCAAATATACTTTTATCTAAGTTAACAGTTCTGAAAAATCTTGTTGTTTTCTTTGAGGTATGGAATATATGAACGATGTCGAGAGTTGGTGGAAGCAGGTTATGATGTACGACAACCAGACAAGGAAAACGTAACGCTTCTCCACTGGGCTGCAATCAACAACAGGATAGATCTGGTGAAGTATGTATTACACTTTAAAGTTAAATATGAACTAATCATGGTCTTATAAGTGTTGATTTCTTTTAAGGTGTTAAATAATCTTAAGTCTCTTAAAATCTCAGTTTTTCATCTTGACATTTGCGGGAGAGGGAAGAAGTTAGATGATGACATAGTTAACAGCAATAAAATTTGTTGTATTTATCCAGAAGTCAAGCTAAGGCTCTTTTCAAATGAGATAAACCTGTGGTACAGCTGTTCAGCTGCACGTACAGTTTTTTTATACTATGGTATACTTGTTGAAATACTAAGTTTCTTTTTTTGAGGATGGGAAGAGTGATGGTAGGTGATAATGAATGTTTTTGAATAAGCAGTGATCATATCTAAAGGGCAATTCCTACTTCCTTCATCATTTCAAGAAGATTCAAGAACTGAAATAACGACTTTGCATCTTAAACACCTGTTACAAAAGGTAACGTTGCATTACCTCTCCTTTCAAGCAATAAAATTTTTAATTGTGGGAGCAGTGTGGTTTGAGGGATTTTTTTACTTTTCACTTTATAAAAACTGGAGCATAATACTTTATATTATGTTTCAAAACCTACAGTTATCTCTCAGAACATGGAGAGCTTAAATCTGTAAAGGGTAATTCTTAGTACTTGCTGTTTTACATATCATGAGTGTGTATAGAAATTTGTTTTTTTTTCTTCTACCAGTAACAAAACAATAAATTAAGTACATGCAATTAAATTTAAATACATAAAATATTATTGAATCAGCAGGTTTATAGAATATTTGAAATAAACTGCATATCTTCCATCAGTCCACTTTTCAATACAGTTCTTATTAATGAATGTGTGTACTTAAACATAAGAACAGATGCAAAATGTCTCCGTTTAAACACATTCTCCCCATGTATCTCCATCACCAGCACCTTCATCAGAACAGATCTTGCCTCTAGTGGCTAAGATTGTGGGGTGGTTTTTTTGTATCGACAGTTGGACTCGGTGATCTTAGAGGTCCTTTCCAACCATGACGGTTCTGTCATTCCCCATGCCCTGTGCTGAACTCTCACCAGATAAGGATTTATGTTCTGCTTTTCCCTCTTAGCAACAGTGACTGCATGCACTTCGATTTTGTGAGCACTGTATGCAAGCTAGGGCAGTTTGCAAATGCCTGGCAAAGACTTAGTGATCCTAATATGGAGATCAGTGGAAATATTTTCTTCTTAAGGTGGAATCTTACCAGATCTACTTGCTCAAACGGATTTACACTCTGGGCATTATCTGGCATGGAGCTTAGATGACTCACTAAGACTAGAATCACCCAGATCCTCCTTTCTCCATGGACATTGTTCATCCTGGAGAAGGCTCCAGGAAGACCTTATAAGCAGCCTTCCAGTACCTGAAGTGGCTACAGGAAACTGGAGAGGGACTTTATACAAGGGCATGTAGTGATAGGATGTGAGGGGATGGTTTCAAGCTGAAAAAAAAAAAAAGTAGATTTAGATTAGACATCAGGGAAAAATTCTTCACTGTGGGGGTGGTGAGACACTGGAACAGGTTGCCTAGGGGAGTTGTGAATGCCCCATCACTGGAACTGTTCAAGACCTGATTGGATGGGGCTTTGAGCAACCTGGTCTAGTGGGAGGTGTCCCTGCCCATGCAGGGGTGTTGGAACTAGAAGATCTTTAAGGTCCTTTCCAATCCAAACCGTTCTGTGACTGTATGGCATTCTCACCAAGCACAGAATTCCTTCTACCTCAACCTAGATCTACCTAGAGAAGAATATAGAGTTCTCAGTCTGATATTGCAGAAAACTCACAGTTTATGTGTACTGAAAGTGAAATGCAGTGATAAATCTTACCTTAGCCTAAGAACAGCCTTAAGGAAACATAAAACATTATTTCAGTCTGCCATCTGGAAGGAGATTGCTGCCTTGTATTTTCCCAGTTGTCAAACTGCAAGTTCTTTCTTCTAAATAAAACATAGTAAGCAGTGCTGCTGCTCAGTAGAATCTGAACATATTCTGCATTTCTGCGGGGACCAGTGTTTAAATGAAGACAATCTGTTAAGTGTTCACCTCCCCATGAGTGACTGTCACATCAGCAAGATGGTTCCAAGCTTTGACTGAATTTCTCTGTGCTGGTTTTTATCAAGATGAGATTTCCTTGGGGACCCTTTACGAAGGGGGACTAAATGCAGCTGCTTAGTATAGTATCATTTTCAAATGTGTTCTTTGGTAGCTGATACTTTGTTTCACAATGATAAAATTACAGTATGCCTTGTCTTTTCACCTACATCAGACCTAGACTTTCACAAAAGCTTTTATTATTCTCACTGAGAAATCAAAAAACTTTTCAGCAGAGAAGTTGCAGTTCTTTTGGTGTTGAAAACCAGCAAGGTGGGCTGTCCTGCATCTGAGAGCAAATCTTGTTTGTTGCAGGAAGTCTGCTGAAGTACTTCTTTGTGTTTGATGGCTCTAAAGGAACAGTATAGAAGGACCTTTCCTTTGTATGTTTTTACTTTGCACATGTATGGCTAATGGATTTTTCAGTTTCTGTTCCTAATGGTAACTTTTGGGCTGTTTTTGAAGTGTCACTCTCTGAATCAATAAGCACTAAAGCAAAAGAAGGTAGTTAATGTTTTTCAAATTGTTCTGTTTGTTGCCCTACTTCTTGCCATGTCTTGAAATACTTAGAGAAAATAGAGGTGCCAGAAACACAATGCTGAGGATTTGAAGGACAGTTTGTGTGGGCAGGAGAGCAGCATTCATTTATACCTGGCAGCTATTTTGAAAGCTAAAGGTCTGCAGGCACATGTACTTAAAGTGTGCAAGCACTTAGGAACCTATAGCTATATAGCTGCTTAGTACTTTTCAGAAGTCTGTTAGTAATTTTTTTGCCAGTGGCTTATACAGTAGTGGATGAAGAAGTAGAAGCCTTCCAAGAAGGCCTGTTTTTTAAAAAAAATATTAATTTCTTTGTAAGATGTACATTTTCTTTTACAATAAAAGTGATATCGCCGATTTAGCATCCCATATGAAAAAGCAAGGAAAACAGTTCATGGGAACAGTACAAATTACTATAAATATAAATTGCAGCAGCTAACTATGGGTAAATTGTTTTGTTCCTACAGATAGCTCATCTTATAAAGTTCTTGAGGGGAAAAGCAATTTTTAGCCCATCATTAAGGAGTATTTTTAAGTGACTCAGATGCTTTTGTCCTTTGGTTAATAATGGTTGAGAACTATGTAAAAACCTTTGTACTTGGCTAAATGTCTAACTTAAGCATGAACTCTTGGAACAATTAACTTCATCTGCAAGTTGAATTGTATCTAATTTTACCGTTTAGCCAAAATACTCTAAAAATGCTAGTCTTTTAGTAGCATATTCTTTTACCATTAGTTCAGAGTTCTTTTTAATGCAGCAATCTCTACGTATTTTAGAGGAATGCATTTTATTAAATATTTCTGTGGTAGCACAGTTTGTACTAATATATATAGTAATTATTCTGTTTTACCTTAGAACCAAACTAGGAAATAGCAGCATGTTTAAAACACAGTAGGAAGCACCCCTACTCTCCCAACCCACATAAAAAAGGCAAAAAATAAAGTATGTATAATCACCTCTAAAATCGAAGGTTGTATAAAGGCAAGGAGAGGTTCTAGTCTTCTGGTCTGTAACTGCCTGTTTTGTGTAACATCAAACGTGTTTACTATGCATCCTTTATAGTTAACAAAGATGAGCAATAATGTTTACTATTTCTGTAATTCCAGATACTATATATCAAAAGGTGCTATTGTTGATCAGCTTGGAGGAGATTTAAATTCTACCCCACTTCACTGGGCAACAAGGTGGGAAAAGTAATCTAAAAATTGATTTTCCTGTGTTTTTGTTTGATGTGAAGCCTGCTACCAATTGACTTATGAAATTGCTGTGATTTATGGGAATCCTTTGTAAAATAATTCAGTTATTGGTAACTAGGCAGACTGTGAATGTGGTATGTTTGAGATACAGGAGCTTTCAGCATATCACTCAGTTTTTTGTCTTACCTCTTTCTGATGTAGAGGAAGATGATTGCTATGATAGGAAAAGGAATAAAGCAAAATCAGAGTACATAGTCACATAGGTTTATTCCTGCTTGGAAAATGTTTTTTTTTTGTCAGTCTTCTGCAGTTCAGCAACGCTTGTGCAGATAGGACTTGGGATGATTTTGTGTGACATTGTCTTTGCAGTGTTCTATTATGTGTGGGATTGTTTTAAGATGGATTTTGAATCAGATTTATGGTCTGAGAACTATGAGTGGCTGAGAAAATTGAAGGCAGCCTTCAAGTAGTAACTGCTCCTTCAGAAAACCACCTAGAAGTAAGCAGGAAGGGAACACTGTCCATGTTAATATTTTTAATTGTAGACTGAAAAAGGAGACTTGGAAGATTAGCTCTTAGAACATTTAGTGTATCAAAATAATATGTTTTCTAAAGATGAGGACTTACTTATTAGTCTCTGTTAAAGATTTTAGCTTCTATGTTTCTATTTGTTACAGATCACACAAGTTCTCCACTAATAGCACAAAAGCTTGATGAAATTTCCTGGTGTTTGTAACTGTGATCTATTCTGTGAAGCATTGTTTGAAGCTGCTTCTGACAGATTGAAAATAATGAGTACAAATTTTTCCTCATGTCAGAAACTGCTGACAGTTAGAGACTGTCTACAAAAAGGGTATGCCTATGCCCTACAAAAAGTGAGAGTATACAACCAGCTTGACATCTCTTAAAATAGCAAATTTCATTTGTGGATTGGAAGAAGTCACAGTAGACTAGATTTCTAAACTAGGGGTTTTTTGTTCACTGTTTTTTTGCTATACAACATGCTCAAGTGAATTGCATGTGATTAATGCATTGGCTGCATAGAATTTGCTCTTAAGAATTAGTTTGCTTAGTTGCACAATCAGATCATAATGACATTTTTCAAAGTAAAACTCAAAGTGTGAAGGTTCCATAGTGTAAATAACTGTTAAACATATTTGTTGTATTGAAATATTCAAATGTTAATAGTTTTTCTGTATACAGTTATTAAATTGTTTGGGTTTTTGTCTTTTGTTGTGTTTAGACAGGGTCACTTATCCATGGTTGTACAGCTGATGAAATATGGGGCAGATCCGTCGCTAATTGATGGGGAAGGATGTAGCTGTATTCATTTGGCTGCCCAATTTGGACATACTTCAATTGTTGCTTACCTGATAGCAAAGGGACAGGTAAATTTTAAGTAATACCATGTTTAAATAGATTCTGCTGAAAATTAGAGTAGGAAAACAATTGAAGCCTATACCTGTCATTCAGGAAATGCAAAATACTTGCCTGACTAAGCATAAAAATAATTCAGTATTTTCTATTGTAGACTACAGTAGTAATGTACCATCTGCCTGCTAACTTAATGTCCTCTAACAGTGGTCTGAATGCTTTTGTTGTAATTCTTACCTGTCTAGTATAGTGTATAGAAATTCTAGCACTTACTATTTTACAGTTCTTTATTTAAAATGGATTTAATCTTTGAAAATTAACAATGACAGCAAATATTTTAGAATTCTTTATAGCATGATCACATTATATGTGGGTAAAGAATCACATGACAGAGTCGTCGTAGGTAATCTCTCTTTTTTGCACCTCAGTCCACAACCTTTATTTATTGCTGTTACTAATTGCATGTGTGTGTAAATAAAACAAAACAAAACAATCCCATAGCTTGTTGTTAGCCTCTTATATTACTACTAGATCTGTAAAGTGTGTATATAGCATGTGTATTCATTACTCATCTTGTTGTCTCACATCCTTCATTCTGTATGCTCCAAAACATGTTCACGTCAATGCTACTCACCCTGCATTATAATCTATAGATTTACTCATCCACAAATATGTTCCTGAAACACAAATTTTATTTACTTTGTAAGCCATAAAGAAAAGTCAAAGCCCTCCTTTTACAGTCTTGCTAATGCTGTTCACACTTCTTTATTCTGCTTATTCTTTCAAATGGCAAAGGAGATATAATCCATTAAGTCAGATAGAATATGACTATGAAATCAGTTTGTTTGGTCTGTGTAAAACCAAGAATATTAGCTGCAGAAAATTATTTATGCCTACATGTATAAAAAGATAAACCTTTGTTCCATGCAATATTTGGTTTGTATCTGAGAACTGTTTGTTAGAACAGATTTAGTGTATGATAGTAAGTTAGACACAAGAAGAGGCTGATCCTATATAATCACTGTTTTGTGAGGTATAGTGGTTGGAGTGAAATGTTTTTTCATCAGGAACAACTTCTGTATTTTGTTCACAAATTATGAATAATTGTATGTGGGTTTGTTGCAGTCGTTATGCAACTGTGAACTTGTTTAAAGTAAAATGGCCTTTAGAATGTTATAGCATGATTATGGCATCTTCCTCATGGTTATATACAGACTGTCCTATTTATCTGAGCATCGAATACTTCTGTCCAAAAGAAGCTGTGTGTCTTTGTATATGTACATACATAAGTGCGCAGAATTGTCCAAGTGTGATTTTGGTATCCTTTCCATGCTATAAGTTTGAATTAATTTTCACAGCAATTTTCAGAACCACTTCAGAAAGTTCATCTTTAAAATTATGTATTGATCAGAATGTTTAAAATGTAGTCATATCAATAGCGTTTTAATAACTTGTAGTTCTCTAGCTATGCTGCATACAACTACAGAAACCATATGTTTTTACTTTTTCCTCCTCCAATAAGTACAGATGAAGTAATTAATCTCACCTGCTTCTTTTGTTTGGGTTTGGAAACTTGAACTGCTTTTGCTTATGTAGGCTTACCCGATACAGTACTTGCAGATTCTTTTTTGCACTTTGTCTTTACAGAGACTAGATTCTCTTATATTCAGAGAGTAGACTTGCCCTTGTTTTGAACTTGATTGTAGTACCTCTGTAGGAAATGACAACTAAATAAATGTCAAAATAAAGGCCCATGTAGGCTATTGTGCTTTGTTAGTTCTGATCCTGATGCCTTTGTGGACCTGAATGATCAGAGGAAAGCCAGCTTTTGTAACTGTGTAGAGAACTGACAAGTGGATTAACAGATTGCTCCTAATTGCTTCTTGTCCATTTTTGAGATAGAGCTGGCCCAACTCTAGTGTTGCTGCTTCACTCTCTTCCAGGGCTGCAGCAGCCAATTGTACAATTTCCCATCTGAGGCTCAAGTCCAGTCAGGCTCACTCCACTTTCTGGAGTGAGTGTAGG
>NW_009954190.1:996703-1005957 GCF_000747805.2 Chaetura pelagica | reverse complement strand
GGGAAGAACTCTTGGCTGGATACCCTCTGGCCTTGATTGGAGGTGAACCCACTTTGATGCCAGCAAGTACTAGTTAGCCCAGATACAGCAGTGGCTGATAGCAGTTGCTTTTTATTTAGTTGTGGCTCTTGCTGTATTTCAAGAGACTAGTAACATGGCTGTGTCATAAGTTGCTCATGTTGTTTGTGTCAGTAGATTGCCTGGGTCAAAATCAAGCCTGGGAGCAAGTAAATGGTGTAAATACAATCAGATAGCAGGTGACAGAATCTGGAGCACAGTTAAAGTTTAGGTAAGATCATTATTTTAAAAAAATGCAAGAAAGAAAATCTGAAAAGAGCTTGAAGGCACTTAAAAATGTTCAAAATTGATGCTTGTACTACTTGATTGCTTGGCACTGTGCTTACACTACTTAAAATGCCAAAGGCACGTCAGGGCCAAGCATACACAGACATGTCATCCCAGAATAGGTTAACATATGGATATGATGTCTTAGGTGTTTGAATAACACGTTCTCATCCAGTAACGTGAGATAACTTACCTCAGTAACAGATAATGAGTGACTATAAAGTTGCTAGTTGGGTAAAATCATGTTACAAGAAATACTCTGGAGCTAAAATTATAGTGTAACTTCTTCATAGTCATAGTGTTAACTATCACTTATTCATCAAGTATGTATTTTTTTTTATTTTCTGAGTTGCTAATTTATGTGTTAACTACTTCACCAAGCTACAATAGTGCCATCTTCTGAGTCATGTCCTAGGAGTAGTTGGCATCTAGGTTGAGAGATGCCTGTATCGTATCAGCAGCCTTGGTTACTTTGGTGCTGCAGTACATGAGCAGTGCTCCTAAGCACTGTTACCTCTTGGCACTGAGAATCGTTCTTGCAAGGGGGCTTGGTCCAAATGTTTATTACCTATACCCAACCTCCAACACATTAGTTAAAGAAGTGTAAGTCCAGTCATGTTTCTTTCTCATGATTGTCAAAACTGACTCTGAAGTTGGTGGTCTAGAGTATTCAGAGCAAAGCTGCTACTGTTTGAGAGAGCAAGGTAGGTTCAGTTCTGTGTGTTACATTTCTTGATGAGCTGTCTGGTGGTCTGCACTCAGTTCCTGCCACAAGAATCTTAAAAAAATCTGTGCTTCTAGTGAACAGCTAGTACATCTTTCCTAAATTAGGAAATATTTTCAGCCTTCCATCTCCCTGATAAATCTTCTTTACTGTATGCTTTTAAATACGTCATCTCTTTAGGAGCTTATTTCCCTTTCTCTGAACATGTGGCAGAGATCTTTTCCTTATGGAGAAGAGGATCTTAAACAAGGACATGATGGGTCTTTCTATGAAGGTCTGTGTTTTGTGAAGTAACCAGTAATGATTCTAAAGAAGATCAGATTCCTGGTCCCTTTCTGTGCAATTTCATGTACTTCTAAGTGGTACCTCTTGATGCTTTTTGTGCTTTTGAAAAGGCAGTATTGTATCACAGTACTGGTTTGACAATTGCTTGTTAAATGTCCTGGTAAGCCTAAATGCTGCTCTGATCTCTAGCTGCTATTCAGAATCCTACCTCATCAGCTGTATTGCTTTCAGAAAGTCTTGTTAAGCAGCTGAATAGTTGCTGCTGCTTCTCTCCATGCAGGATGCTCTTTCTCCGTTATATTTTTGCCTCTCTAAAAACTTTTTGTGGAATCTTGTATTAGTGTCCTATAATTAAGTCTGATTATCTTTGTATATGCAAAGTTATTCTTTTTCAGAACCAGGGTTGTTCTACTTCAGAAATAAGTGAAAAATTTGCCAGTTGTGGTCCACAGAGTTTACACTTGCAATACATAGAGAGAATTGCACTATGTGCAATTTTTGATTGCTACATCATTTTTGTGATGCATCTTTGGTCCTTGCAGTGCTCATAGTGTGTTTCTAACAGCACAGGTACACCCCTTCATGAGTATTATCAGATTAACCTGTCACTGACATTTAAAAAAAACACCTGCTGGTACCCACCAGAATAGAACAGTCTCCTAATATGTACCTGCTGGTGAAGGTTTACTTTTTCCTCTCAGCTCTTTGGCAAAAGGCAGCCACAGAGCTTCCTTTTCTGAAACATTGCACTTGTGTCGTTATGTTAATGATCTGGCAAAGTCACAAAGAATTTTTGATGAGAGGTTTGTTAGAGCACAGGTCTGCTCTCTACAACTATCTTAGTTGCTTTACCCATTGTTAAAGTTCCTTTGAAAAGGGATCTGCCTCAGGACACATTGTAGCTCAACATGAGTGATAGCTGTAGCGTGCCTAGGTAATTGATGTGCAGGGATTAGTTTTGAGTTCATGGCTTCTTTTTTTTTTTTTCTTTTAGCTGAGTGCCACCTTATGTGCAAAGTGTAGTTTTGATTTATCATGAAGAATTGCTCTTCTGTATAAAGTCTAAAGATTGAAGAGTGATTGTTCATGTTTCAGTAATTTTTACAGTCTTCAAAATATGTTGTTCAGACAGTGTGACCTGTGAATTGAAATCATCATTCTGAAGGATGAATGAACTTGAGGTTGGGCTGCCATGGTAATTTCCTTCAGGATCTCAAGAACAGGAGGTTAAAGGGGGTGCCAGCATTTGCATGGTCCTAGTAGACTCAGAAGGATCTAATCTGTACAAGTACTGTAGTCAAACAGACTTGGATCCTAGTCTTAATGCTTGTAACTCTTTTCTGAACAAACAGTAGAAGAAAGTAATAGTTCTCTTTCCTCTCAAGCAACTACTTTTTAAGTTTCTGATTTTGTTTTTAATAAATTAAGCAATGGAGTAGAAGCTCAGAAATGTAAGGTTATCTCCAGGCTAGGGACACTTTAAAAGCAATTATTTGGAAGAACTAAATTGTGCTTTCTGGAAGACTTCTACTTGGCTCAGGCTCAGCACCACGAGTGGGAACCCCTGGGTGCTGGGCTTTTGGCAGACTGCTAGAACAGAAAAGAAAATTGATAGAATCACAGAATCGTTCATTGACGTAACTGCTGAGTCTAGCGCTAAACCATGTCCCTGAGCACCACATCTACAGGTCTTTTAAACACCTCTGGGGATGGTGATTCAGCCACTTCCCTGGACAATCTGTTCTAGTGCTTGATAATCCTTTCAGTGAAGAATTTTCTCCTAATATCCAATCTAAATCCCCTAGTGTAACTTGAGACCATTTCCTCTTGTCCTATTGTTTTGTTACTAGGGAGAAGAGACCAAGTGCTACCTTGATGCAACCTCCTTTCAGGTAGTTGTAGAGAGCAGTAAGGTCTCCCTCCCCTCAGCCTCCTTTTCTCCAGACTAAACAACCCCAGTTTCCTCAGGCAGCTCTGGTAAGACTTGTGCTGTAGACCCTTTACCAGATTCCTTGCCCTTTGGACACACTCCGGCACTTTTATGGCCTTCTTTTAGTGGGGGGTGTAAAACTTGATATCCAGATAGGTAAAAGAACTGAGTGAACTAAGAACTTGCTATGCAAGTGGAAATATAGATGCAACTAGCACTCAGTAGGATGTAGGATTCAGGCCATCGTATTTATTGTAATTTAACAAGTATTTAATTAAATATTGGTGCATTATTTTAGTTTTTAGTTTTGTTTATTAATGTTTTAGTTAAACTAATCCTTGAGTTTATTTATTAGTTTTAGTTTTTTATCCTGCTTTTTAGTACAATAGTACACTATCTGTATGTGTGTGTTTTATGTTGAACTTTAATAGTAAGAAACAAATTACTAGTCTCATACAGCATGACCGTTCCTTAGTTTCAGAGTAGATTGTAATGATTATATATTTGCAATGGTGGTGTTAAAATCTCTTTCAAATTTTAAAATGCTATTTTACTATCTACTAAAACCTTGCCACTATTTCTCCAATTCAGTTTTTTAGTCTTAAAATACTGCTTCTGTTTACAAACCTTGTATTTACTGGATTTTGAGCATGGTTACTTATCTCAACACCTTTTATTTATTTATTTTAATTTTTTAGGATGTGGATATGATGGATCAAAATGGAATGACACCTTTAATGTGGGCAGCTTACAGAACACATAGGTAATATGTCACTACACTTCTGACTTTAGTTGTTAACTCAGTAGTCCACACAGCCACTTGTGCCCAATGGGATGGGGAGGAGAATCAGAAGGGTAAAAGTGACAAAACTGGTGGGTTGAGAATGCTGTGCGCCCAAGCAAAGCAAAATAAGGAATTAATTCTCTACTTCCCATTGATAGGCAGGTGTTTAGGCATTTCCAGGACAGCAGGGCTCCAGGTGCAGTGGTTACTTAGGAAGGCAGATGCTAGAACTCTGAACATGCCATCCTTCCTTTCCCCCAGCATTTGCTGCTGTGCACAACATCATATGGTATGGAATATCATTTTGGTCAGTTTGGTTCAGCTGTCCCAGTTGTGTCCTGTCCCCACTTCTTGTGGACCCAGCCTGCTCGCTGGCTGCTCAGTGTGAGAAACAGAAAGGCCTTGATGCTTTGTAAGAGCTGCTTAGCAGTAGCTAGAACCTGGGTGTAGTAACAAGACATGTTTTGCTCAAAAATCCAAAACAAAGCCTCACAGGAGCTGCTATGGAGAAAATTAACTTGGTGCCAGCCAAAACCAGTGCAGTAATGTATTCAAAAGAGAGGGTATTATGCAGCAGTACTCACTAATACAAACTTATCATTTGTAAAATAAATCTTTCTGTGGATGTGATTGGAAAAAGTTGATATAACAGTTCTCTGAAGAGCACATTTGTCTGAGTTAAATTCCTGCCCAGAAAGGCCTATCTCTGTTGATTTTTGAGAGGAATGTTGGCTAGATTTTATAAATACCTACCATTACCAATGTTATCATCCAATTTAATTTTCATCTTTTGGAATGTGGAGTGGAAATATGTTTTGGACTTGGTTGTTACCTGCCAAGTATATGACAATGTACATACTTTTATAAATCAGATAATGACTGTTAATTTTTGTTAAACATCAAACCAGAAGTGTGTAACAGTTGTGTTTTATGACATCCCAGAACAAACTGTCCTACTGAGGTCCTTTAAAAGTCAACAGAATTATGGTTGCTCATTGGTGAGAAGAGAATTTGAGCCATTCATAATCATCAGCAAAAATACTTATGTACCTTATTAGTATTCTCCATAGGAGTTGAATTCATTAAGTTGGTATGTATTTGAATTAATCTTCTGAAGATCTAACAAGAGTTTTCTTTCCTAGTGTGGACCCAACCCGATTGCTACTTACATTTAATGTTTCTGTTAATCTTGGAGACAAATACCACAAAAACACAGCATTGCACTGGGCTGTGCTAGCAGGAAATACTACAGTTATTAGTCTTCTATTAGAAGCTGGAGCTAATGTTGATGCTCAAAATATAAAGGTAAACACTTGGTCTGTTTTTGTTGTAAGTGGTTTGAGGCAGAAATAACAGAGCCTATGATAAATCTCAAATAATAGATTATTGTGGAGATGATGGGATCATGAAGATGGAGCAAAAGCCATGCCACTAATGTTTAATTTGGAAATCAGTTTTTCCTAACTGATGCATAACCACTGAACCCGCACCTTCAAAAGTATTTGTATAACTAATTTACTAATGAGTATTTGCAAATATTTAGAAGTGGGATGTGCAATTACACTCCATGTGTGAAGACCTGTGCATTTGGATGCAAAATTGGAAATCTGACTGAATGTCTTCTAGTGAAGTTCTGGAGTGACTGTCTGTTTGTTGGAGCAAGATGTGAGAGATTTCTGTCCTCCTCCAGAGAGATGACAAATGCTCTCGTACATTTATCAGTGTCAGCAAGGGATTTGGAGGCTTAAAGATACCAGTAAGAGTAAAATAAGAAAACAGCCTCTTTTTTGCATCAGAACTTGCTGCCTGACTGCTCTGCCAGTACCTCTTAAATATGAAGCTAGATTCAGCACTAACAGAGCCGATCCCTAGCATATGTTACACCAGCCAAGCAGCTGTTAGAATTTGTGCCATAAACTTGACGCCTACAAGAGCTTCTCCAGTGATGGAAGGTGTGCCTATTAGATGTGTTTTGGTTCATTACCTCCAGACTATTCTGTATATGAAATTAGATGCACTTCACCACCCAAACTGTCTCTTCTGAGATGTCAGAGAAGAACTGACTTGTAGAAAAAATAATTCTCTACTCAATTTCTCTTTGTATACTTTTATTTTCCACCTAATGAGTGTTGAAAGTGGAGTGGTTACACTGGAAAATACAGCTGTAAATCTGCGTTTATAAAATATTAAATAATTACATTTATTTGACCCTTCACCATTTTTCCTACTGATTAAACAGGACAGGACTTGTTGTGCTTGGCCACAAGTTATAGAAATATGCTAAATATGTAGATATAGACACATCCATTTTCTTTAACAGCATGGAACAGTTTTTAAGGGTGCAGTCAAATCTGGCTATAGCTTTGTAGGTCCTACATCCACTATAGAATGTCAGAAATACTGACAAACATGAATGAAAACTCCTTAGAAAAATCATATGACTTTTCACGTGTTGAAAACAAATCAACTAGCCTCTTGCGTGCACTGATATGAATATATAATAATTATTCTTGGTCTGTAAGGTCAGTTGTATGGATGAGTTAAGGTGCTAGTCTCACTACTTGTAAACTGTTAAAGCTTTTTTTCTATGCAATCTAATGGTAAAAATGAAGGTATTTTTGTGGGGAAAAAAAATCAGTGTGTCGTATCTTGCTTCCCTTGACAAACTGGTCAGTGTGATTAGTCATCACATTACATACAGTTCTGGAACTCTTATGAAAACCGTTAAAAAATGTGTTTGGCCAAATGAAAAAGTATCTGCTACTGAAAGCAGTTCATGGTCTCTCCTTCTTCATTGACAGACAGCAGCAGTCATTAGAAAAGTAGATTTTTGAACCTGCTGGATCATGATCTCTTTCCAGTCATGCCCAAAGACTTGTCTGGTTTCATTAGCCACTGCCTGCCTTCTGTGGTGAAGTCTAGGTTTCCTGCATGCCTTTCCAGGTTTCTAGGATCTTCAGTAGAAAGAAATAACTCTTAACAGTGGCAGGTTTGCCATCCTGTCAGTGGCTTTATAGCAGATACTCATTTGGGTCATATAAACATACAGGAAATACAAGAATGTAGTTGATTTTTATAGGAATAGAGAAACTCAGTTTTGTACTTCTTCTTTGACTGTTCATCAAAAAAGTTTACTTTTAGCAGAAACAGGTTCTTAAGTGTCTGGCTTGTGTTTCTCCAGAAGTAAAAGGAATTGTGAAAGGCTCCTTTCTGATGCAGTCCCTTTCAGATTCCTGCAGCACTATCTTGTGAAATCTTTTTCTCAGCCCATTGGATGCAGCTAAGGTTAAAGAAATAATGTTGGCTGAAAGCTGTTAATCTTTTTCAAATTACAAAGTGGCTGAAATAGTAGGTGTGAGCTTTGACCTTGTTATCAGCTCTAGGGAGTCGTGTTAGAAAGGCACGTGATGCTGGCTGCCCAAGTTTGAAACAAGTTGGAACTAGTAATCCCAGTAAGGTGCTCTTTTTACTTTGCATGACAGTTCAAGAAGTATAGGAACAACTGCACTCTTATTCTAGAATAAAGATTGATACAAGCAGTGAGGTTATCCTGTTGGTGTTATTTATCCTTTTTCTATTACTTTGTACAAGAAAAAGATACTTTTCTTTTGGTGGTAAAATACTTTTTTTCTTTTTGAGAATTGGATTACAGATGGAGTTGGAAGCTGCTTTTCAGTAGTCAGAGTGGGGGTTTTGTTTGATTTTTTTATTTATTTTTTGTTAAGGAAAGTATCTTGCCACACTGATAGATGGATTGGGCAGATGAGGACATGATTTCACAGGGAATCAGCTTATCACTGTCGACCAGGGGGAAACCTGTAAATTTTATTTAAAACTAAGCAGAAGCTCCTTTATTTGCTAGAAAGCAATACAGACCTAAAAGAGCTTTTATGGTTAAGAAAGTTTTGGGAATTTTTGCTTTGGGTTTGTTTGTTGGTTTTGGTTTTTGTTACTTGATATTTTAATGAATCATTGAATGGACTTTAGATGTAGTGTCTTGATTATGAAGTGTATCTGTAGGCTTATCTGTGAAAGTCTACATATAAATTTTCCTGTGGTAATGACTCTTCAAATTATGCTCTCAAAACACTTAAAATATATACTATTAGAGCAGTATTGCTTTCTGGAAAACTAAGTATGTTACTAGATTAAGTTCCCTGATACTGTGTTTTTCCTTTCTAAGCAAGTCAGCCATCCAGCACCTCTGTGAATATAAAGAAAATATAAAAATGGCTAGATGCTGAGAAGCATAGTCAAAGACTTTAAAGCTCCCTCAATCTTTCTATCTAAGTAGTTCCTAGGTGTCTCATGGCCCTCTAGTGGAAGGGATGCTCAGCTGGACCCCAAGAAAACTTCAGGATTTACTTGGGAGATCAGATCCCAGAGGGGATTGCTTGTCCACAGGTAATCTTTGCAGTCTAGATATGTAAGGGGATGTTAAAACAACAGCACCTCTGGAGTTTTCCAGATACTAGCAATTCAAGGCATTACTTAATTTGTGATAAAGCAGGCATCGTAGTTTGAGTTCAGGCGTTGCTGTTGAGAATGGAATTGAGTTAATCAGTTTCTTGAACATCTGGCTAAATAAGTTTGAAGCCAAGTTAATTCAAAAGGTTATGATTTTTAAACTGCATTTGCTAATTAAAATTATTGCACAGAAGGAGTGTGAGGTCCTGTTTGGTAGCAAAAACCTTCACCTTACAATCTGTAGTCTGTGCTATTTACTGTCCTTTTAGAAATTTGGAGCAAGATTTCAAGGGCAAAAATGACAGTTAAGTACTCAGTTCCCATTTTCTTCTATGGGATATAGGTAGCTAACTGTACTTTTTAATCTTTGAAATCTCTTCTGTCTATAGTAATTATTGCCCTTTCTGGGTAATTTCAGTTTCTGGTACATGTCTCACTTTTTTTTTAGGAGGGGGCCGAGCGATGGAGGATTCAGCCATTTTTCAAGCCTCCATGAATGGTTTGTTTAGGAGGGGAGTTAACTCCAGTAGAAGAGAGGAGGAGTCAAATGCAAAACTGAAGCTGGAGGTACCTGCAATTGGTTGTCTCTTGCCTCCTCTATAATTTTAGACCCAGTCAATAACTTTCATTTAGCTCTCTTCCTAAATGTTTAAAAAGCAATTAAATCAAATCAGTTTGATAGGCGCCTTTGGCCCCTGTATCTTTCTCTGTGTCTCTCT
>NW_009954190.1:963091-996648 GCF_000747805.2 Chaetura pelagica | reverse complement strand
CTGAAAGTACATGAAGCACAAGCTAAGCATAAAAGCTCAGAGTTTTGGAATAAGCTCGACATGAACAGTGTATTCTTTCCTGTTTTCTTCCTAGGACTTCAGTAACTGAAATGAATATAAGAACATGAAGCTTGTGGAAAAAAATGCCTTATAGAAACATTCCATTATATTAATAGCTTCACTCTGCCAAGAAGGCAGAGAATTAACAGAGAAGTCAGGCTTTAGATTGCAAGAGTTTCCATGATCCAGTGGGTCACGAATTCTTATTCTTTGCTTGATTTCTGCTGCCTGTCAATAGCTGAGGGGGAAGCACAGTCTTTCATTTACAGACTAGTAGACTGTGTGTAGTACAGTGAAACATAGATGTGTTGTGCCAAAGGCAACAATTCTTGCTATGTCAGAACATACATATTGTCAGGATCACACATTTAATATCCTCCTTGTCCACTCATGTGTAGTTGTGAGAGAGTGAAAAAGACTGAAAGGAATGAATGATGTTTGATGTCAAATAAGCTGCAGAGTAAAAAGTATGTCTGAAGGTAGCTTAAGCTAATTTAAATGTATTATTTTTACCTGCCAATCTTCTTTCAAAAGTGCTCTGAATGTGTTTTATTTTTAAATTGGATGTTTCCTACTTTTGTACTCCGGGCAGGGAGAATCACCACTTGATCTAGCAAAACAGAGGAAAAACGTTTGGATGATCAATCATCTACAGGAAGCAAGACAGGCAAAGGGGTATGACAGTCCATCCTTTCTGAGAAAACTAAAAGCTGATAAGGTAAGAAGTAGGATAACACGTAAATCAGTATTACTACTGCTGTTGGTTTGGGGAGGTGTGTGTTTGGTTAAAGTAAGCAGTTTGGTACTGTGGTTTCCTCATGTTTCCACACTTTTTAGGAAAGATCTTTTTGTTATGACAAAATTAATTGCAAAAGAAAAAAAATAAAAGCTTTATTCAAGACAGGAGGGAAGAAAACTTCCATGCAGTTACATTTAGTTTTTGTGCTTAGTAAACATTAGGAACATACCAAGTGGTTTGGTATTGTTTGGAGTAGCCAAGACTTTCACAAAGCTGTCTCTCAAGTATCTAAGGAAAGAAGCATTTTAGATATCTTGAACTATGATCTTCTCTCTAATTATTTAGTGGTTTGTGTTGAATGAGAGAAGCAAGTCAATCTTGGCAGTATCATGTAATACACAAATCTCTGATGTGGAGGCCTTTTCTTCTCAGATTATTATTTAATACTTTAGATAAAGGGAGACAAGAAAAGAAGGTATAAAGGGTAACATATTGCTCTAGCATGAAGAATTGTCTAACTGCCTATAGTTTGATAACTTATATAGAGTTGATATTTTCTTACCAGGCTGAGTGTTGTGCTGGATATTAAATATAGCTATCACTGATTTGTTGCAACTTCTTGATTTAAAGACACATTGTGTCTTGATGATTAAAGTACTGGCTACAGCCAGTGGTAATATAACAACACAGTGATTATTGACTGTAAGTGGCTTGTGCATTGCATTGTGTGTACATGGCTGTTGTGACTGTGCTTTGAATAACTGGAAAGAGGACAGTGCCTTCATCAGGAATTATACGCACATAGTGCAGGACAAAAAAGGTCCTATCTTTTCTCATAGACACTTCAGTATGACCTTATTTATTATTTGCATAATTGCAGTCTTTAAAGTTCACTGAGATTACCATGTAGTTCATGTACACTTTGACAAATTCTTAAAAAAGAGCTACTGTTGCCTTTATTCTGAATTAAGAGCAGAGTCTATAGAAGATAGTTTGTAAAAAATAAATACAATTACAGATTTGTTACAAAATTTTAGGAAGATTTTTTCATGCATATTCATTGGACATATATACATAGAGGAAATGAGAAAAAAGTAAGAAAATTCCTCCCTCTATTTAAGCTTCTTGAAAATTTAAATTTTTGTGACTGTCCTATTTATTCTAGAATATTCTTATACAATCTGTTGTTGAAAATAGAGTTACTTACAGATATTTGTTTCTATATAGGAATTCCGTCAGAAGGTGATGCTGGGAACTCCTTTCCTAGTTATTTGGCTGGTTGGGTTTATAGCAGACCTAGACATTGATTCTTGGCTCATTAAGGGGCTGATGTATGGTGGCGTTTGGGCTATGGTGCAGTTTCTTTCAAAGTAAGTGTTTTACCAGAACACTGTCTGTTTAGCGTGTACAGAAGAAGTGCTTTGCTGACATCTTTATTGGATAAATAAGCTTAAATTTCTATTTTATGTTTTTTTGACATGTAACGTGAAATTTTTGTTGGAATTTTAAAAATTACTAGCTCTTGTAATGTTCTGTTGACTTGCAAATAGCCATGGAATTACCTTGGGTGAATATCACTGAGATAATAGGAACTAAGAGCAGACCAGAAGTTCAGTCATTATCCAGAGGAGGGTGCTGAATGTCTGTCTATAAAGAGTTTCCAACATGAATTTTGCAGAGAGCAGTCAAGGGGAAAGCTAGTAGAAAGGAACAGAAAAAAGATCTCTGCGAAGGTGCTATTAAAACCTATTTTTTAAGAATTTAAATACTTACAGACATGTAAAGATAGAAAGAGAGAAATTGAGTCAGATACTGTAACTTTTATTGTCATGGAAAGGGTGATTAAAGTAAAAGACTGCTTTCTAATAATTAAAAAAATGTGTTACCTGATCATAAATAATTTTGTATTTGTGATTACTTTCAATATCTCTAAATGCACTTACATGTACATGTGCACATATACACATGTAGGCATGATTATCAAGATCTGTAGATTACTTTGTATATCCTTCGCTTTTTGTTGGCATATGTGACGTATAGAAGAGCTTATTCTATCTTCATACTTAGGAGCTTTCTGCTTTAATGGCATTGAATTCAGTCTTTATTTGAACCTTACTTCTTCCTTTCTGTTTGAAGAGGAAAGGAAAAGATATCTATTCTTCAAACCAAGTTCATAGAATTTTAGTGAACTTGGTCCACCAGGAAGCAGGTGGGAGGTCATAAAGCCTTTGCAAATGATAATCTGTTCAGTCTTTTGGTCATCTCTGAGGATGTGCAATTTGCTCCTCCCACACATAATTTATTTGGCAATGCAAATCCTCAACCATGCTGCCTGCAGGAGGCAAGGAGAGAATTTTTTCAAGTTTCTCAAGATTGTATTTTCCCAGCTGTTATATTCTTGACCTACCTGACACATATTCAGGATTAACAGTCTTACTTTCTCTTATCCTTTGCTTAATGTTTAGTATAAATATGTTGGGAAGTGTTTTTCACAAAGCCCAGGTTTGAATTAAACTTTTGCTGTTATTCTAGTAGTATTTCCTTTCTCTGTTGAATTTTAGGTAATCTGCTTAGCTGTGTTTTCCTCCCTACTCCTTTCACACACACACACACACACACACACGCTGAAATTACTGAAGGAAAGATTACTGCTGAGTAACTACTGTGTCCAAAGATGTAAGAAACTTCCACTAGAGAAGAGATGTTTACTGCAAGGCAGCAAAGGAGTGAAATGGAAACTACTCAGTGCATGCATTTGTCTATGACAGCCCTGGGGGCACCACCAGAACAAAAAGCAAAATGCATGACTGTAAGGATGTTTAGGCAGATGATGGAAGTTTTGTTTCAAGGAGTTGAGCAGTTTCGGTATGTTTAGCATTTTTTTCTTGGGTACAAGTAACTTAGTCATTCACTTAGTTTGTTTCAATGGTGTTCAGATTTATTCAGGGTAGTCTTTAAAATGCAAGAGTATAAGAAGATTAAAATAATTTTGTTGGGTTGATTATTTAAATAGAGTAACAGCATTCTGTCTTAGAACTTGGCAAGTCTAGTGATATTAGAAATTAGTTTATCTGTATTTTTTCTGCTTTTCTATTGACAACTGTAACAGAAACAAAAGATTAAAAAATTTAAAATATTTGAAGTATATAGGCTGATGGCACCACGGTCTCTTAAGCTCTTCTCTTACTGAAGTTATTTTGATGTGTGATTTTCATTGTATGAGTTTAAAAAATACCTTTAGCACAGCAATCTCATAAGTAAATGCAGCGTGCAACCACTATCCATGTAGGCTTGGAATCTCACGAGTTTCTAGCTGCTTTCACAGTGTAGTTTTAGCATTAGTATTTACCCATTCTACCTTTCTTGTCCAGTTCTTGACATTCACTTCGGAAGTTAATTTATAAATTTTAATTAAATAGCTTTCAGTCTTGATGCTTCTTCTGTACAGGTTGAAAAAGGGAATTTCTTAGGAACCTTGAAGGTAAAAGTGAGGAAAATGTTTTTATGGCATATTTTACAGTATCCCATATAGTACGTATTTTAAAGGGAAGTGTTTTTCAGAAGCAGTAGTTCAGGTTTCGCATTTTATAAGTCAAAACTTATCATGTGATGTTTCTCCTACTTTATAGGTCATTCTTTGATCATTCCATGCACAGTGCACTGCCCCTTGGAATATACTTGGCAACGAAATTCTGGATGTATGTGACATGGTTCTTCTGGTTTTGGAATGATATCCTTTTTTGTGTACAGTAATAAGTAATATTTTTTTCATGTTAGTATATCTAGATATACCCTACATATAAGAGTAAGTAAACTAATTAAAATGTTAAAATTACTATATCCATTAAACATTGCTTTCCATATTGATGGTAATGATTGCTTTAAAAATCTGCACGCTATTACATGCTTCAGCAAATGAAAGATTTTTCTCAAAATAGGCTTACAGTAGTCTGGAAAATTTCCTGTGCTTTACCAGTTTCTTAAGTGGAGGAAACGTAGGCAACCCCATAAAATACGCTCTGGCTGTGAGGTGACAAGGTGCAATTGACTGCGTTTTTAGATGCTGCTTTTATGAAAAGCCGTAGGTAATTTCATGTCACATATCATTTCCAGTGGAATGAGCTTTGTAATTAGGACTTCCTAAAGATTGTGCAAATTCCAGTTCGTACAAACTTCAGATACATTTGTTCACTGTATTTTCAGATGTGTGTGTTAACAACATTAGATTATAGGCATTCAGCATATGCCCATCTTTTTATGTTTTTGACTGTCTAGACTATGAACTTTTCATAGTCACAGGGGTATAAAGAGATTCTGAGTTCACTGAAGAATTTCTGTTATCTACCTCGAAGGAATAGATTAAAATTTTTAAACAACTTTCTTGTTTATTGGAATTACAGTAACCAAGAAAACAAAATAGAGATGTAATGTTTTATTAGGTGTTTACTACCATTCTTATAGTTTTAAATCATTAAAGTGAACTGCAACTGGTGATGGATTTTGGCTTAAATTTTCTAGAAACCGTTTTTCTTTTCATCCTCAGAGGGATTACCATGCAACAGAATAGTAGCAGTGCAACACTTTTATCATCTTGTTAATATGTTCTCCAACCTTTGCTCATTAAGCCTCACATTTTTGGTTGAGAACAGAGAAGAGCCCTGGTTCTGTACTGCCTTTGGCTTGCAAAGGTGCTGCTGTCAGTAATAGGACTTCCATGTAACTGGAAATTTAAAAAACCTAAAAATAAAAACCTAGTAGGTGTTTGGTAAAAAAAAGAAAAATTCTGTCAATATTGGCGTGTGTGTGTCTTGAAACATTAAGAAAGGCTGGTTCTGCTGCCAGTCTCTCTCTGGCCTGGTTTTCTATGTTTTTACTCAATTTAATTTACTAGTAAATGCAGAATGAGGAAAGCAAGTAAAAAACTAACATAAAAAGCATTTTTAAAAGCAGTAGGTAGAAATGGAGGTGTAATTTTCTAGTTTTTAAGGAATGGAGTAGAATTGTCTGACTAGATCATGTCTCTAGATTGAAGATGCTTTTCTCTTCTTTTTGCGAAGAAAAACTGACTTTTGGGAAACAGTGAAATACAAGTTTTGGAGGCATTTTTAATAACTACACCATCTTACTTCTTAATCTCTGCTCTCCATACCTTGTAGGTTTTCTTTAGAAAGTCAAATTTGCTAATGCTACTAAATGTTTTGGGTTGCAAATGTTGAGCTACTGTGAAATACTTTCTTGTGGTAACATAACATCAGCTTGAACCAAACCCAAGAATGCGTGCAGCTTTCAGTCAAATTTCATTTTCCACTAGAAGTAGTAACCATAATTAATTGTCCTGATAAAGTCTGACTTCAGAATGTCAATAAAATACTGTACTGCTTCTGTAATTTAAAGTAGGTGCATCAAAACCTTTCCAAGTCTTTTTGTACACAGAAGTAGTAGTCTAAAAACTTCAATTACTAATTGCTTTCATTATAGCCAACACAATTCTCTGACAAGCAGTTCTAGAGACTTAGTGCTTGAGGCCATCTTCCTTTAATTGGTGATTTTTAATTGGAAGTCTCTGTAATAAGATTCCAAATTCATTATTTCTCTTCTGGAAAATTGCCCTGTAGCTTTATTGGAAAAACGAAATTGCATGCCTGCTCTATTTTTATAGCATGAGGCACAGCATTGTGGTTGGAGAAAGGATACTTGTATTTTTACAGCTTTATATGATTACTTACAACAGACCAGTGTACTACTCTGTAATGTTCAAGTGATAAAAGCTGCCCTGGCAGTTTCCACAAATTCTGACCATCTTTTGCTCAGGGGAAAAGTTTCTATAGCCTTAAACGACTATCACGAGTTGCCTTACTGGAACTTTACATTGTGAATAATATAAAGGTCTTAATTGCTGCAAATATAACTGTGATATACTGTATTACAGGAATTACATGTATATATACACACACATTAAAATTACATATACTGTAATATGGTAAGAATTTTATTTTCTTGTAGGTATGTCAAAGGTGTCTGAGAGGTCATCTGATCTTCTGGGCTTAATCCTAATGAGACAGAACAAGGCAATATATCAGAAAGAACAAACAAACCCAAAGATTAGGAGTGTATTTTCTTGAATTTCAGGGTGGTCGCATGCAAAAGAAGTCTATAAATCATAAGGCTTAATTATGTGTCTTCTAAAAGGCCAATCTTGAAAGTAAATTCAGTTTTGATTAAGCTAGAGTACTGAATTTTTGTAAATGTTTCTGTTCTGTTGGATTTTTCTGAGCAGCTTCCATGTCTGGTGTATTTGTTAAAACAGAAATCCCATTACTTGCTGGGAATGAGGAAGTAATGATCTGTATTTATGGATATATGATTCTATGGTCCTATGCTTCCCTGCCATTGTTACTGGTTCCTGTTAACTGTATTTTGCCCATAACAAAGGATAGTTATGTCTTGCTCTGTTAGTGTATTCAAATCTTCTATCATTTGCAGAATAGGAGGAAAATACCCTAAAAAATCCCCCACACTAAATCACTGTATTTCAGTTGAGTTTTATTTTAAGGAAAAAAAAAGATTTAAAAGTACACATTTAATAATGTGAGACTGGAATTTCATATTTCCTTCTTTTTCATTAGCGTTTATAGGTAGAACCTTATATTTTGTCCTGTAAAAGTTTAGGGAACAAGTATCAAGTTCATATCTCAGTTGTTCACCGAGTCTTTTTGCTTCCAGCTGAACAAATAGTGTCTGTTATGTCAGAAGGTTTTTATAGTGCTCTGTTTTTCTAAGATGTCAGGGCTTGCTGTAACCCAAAATATTATCATTTTTTTAATTTTTTTTTTGTTCTACTACTTCTATTTGTTGCAACTGGGAGTGTGCAGTTTTCATTAATTAAGCTTTTTTGGTATAGCATACTACTTGCAGTGTTGAGATAACAAGATGATATAAGCCAATTTATAATTTAAAAAATAATTTATAATTGACTAATACTGTGTTGTTTTATTTAAAATACACTTCATGTGTTGATGGATTTTAGGGGAAAGAAAATAAACACTGCACACTTTTTCAATTAGGGATCATTTAAAAAACTGTACAAGAGAATTAATTATTTTCATGCTTTCACAAAACTATTGCAATAGCACAGTGTTTTAAAAACACTAACAAGCCAATTGGTGCAGTTATGCAGTTATAAACAGACAAACCAACCTACCAGAAAACCATACTACAAAAAATTGCCTAAGGAAAACAGCAAAGTGCCTTTTATGCAGAAAGGAAGAAGCCAGTAGACATGTTCCTAGATGAACCAAAGACCCAAAAAATCGAAACCCCAGGCCCAGGTATCCAGAATTTATGTTCCTAGGTCTAAATGTTTTTTTATAAATAAAAATAAATTTAAAAAAATAAGTTCTGGGGTGGAAGAATTGGCAGCGAATGATTTTTCTTTGCAAGCTAAGGGTTTTCTTTTTAATTAGCTAGAGGATGGAGGTGGAGAGCTTTTGCAGAGCTTCAGTTGATTAAAAATGGATTTTGTCTAATAAATGCCTCATCAAACGAGGCTTCTTATGTAGCTATCTGCTGTTATCTACCTGGACTCTTGGATCCTGATGTATAGCTGTTATGAATTGGCAGATTCATTAGCATGTATTGATCTCTGACAGCTTACACTGCAGAATTTTCTGTTTAGGAGAAAAGGACTTTATTACTGGATTTGTGGTCAGTGGAAGGGAGCATCTTGGTGTATAACATGCATTTTGGCTTGATTTCAGAATCTTACATGACGTGTAGCTGGCATAGCAGTAAGCTACCTAGTGTTTGAGCCCTTTTAAATGAGCTTGAGTTCAGGCTGAGAAATTAGCTCAGCATGCATTTTCCTCACTCATGGAGGGTTTTAATTTTCTTTTTAATAAGGTGGTCTATTTGATTTTAGCTGGTTTCCTGGAATAGTTTTCATCCTGTTGCACTTGTTCTAATAATGAAAGGGTATTGATTAGGACTAAAAGTAGCAAATGTTTCATAGATGCTTCTGCTTTGTCTCTCACAATGAATACTGAGGAAACCTCATAGAAGACAGCAAATTGGTGACAGGGAAGCAGGTGAATGCCTGCTGTATAGTGCATTTTGCAGCCCTTAATGATAGAGTAAATTGTATTTCCTTGTATAGTTATAAACAAGGATGTTAGGACAAAATGAGGCAGTCTGGAGAAACAATTCCCTACTTTGTAGCTAATGCAAACCCTACCAGGGTTTCTTGCAAATGGAGAGTTTTGAGAGATGATACAAGTTGCTACAAGTCTTTGGAAGTAAACTTCAGAGGGGAGGTCACCATGATTTAGATACTTCGGTAGCTGGGTTAGTTGTTTCAGCTCTCTTCGTAGCCAGTGGAGAAAAACAGGCACTTGCACTGCACTGCGTCTCTGACTTAATTTAAATTGTCTTGATACTGAATATAGAATGGACGTGGCTTTTTGCTTGCTGTTGTTGTATGAAGGCATACTGGGTGATTTAAGGTAGGAGAGATGAATCTCACAGTTGAGTCATTTTTCTACATCAGATGCCTGAAATGTTCTGGAGCAGGCAATTTTAACTTCATCTATCAAAGTCTGGTTGATTTTCATCCCTTCTGCCCAGTTTTCCTTAAACTTCGGAGAAGTGGGTTTTTTTTAAATACACTGCTGAAAAATATTGCTAGCTTTGTCTTTCTCAGTTCTCTTTTTTAGTCAGTAAAAAAACAATTCCAAAGCTTGAAGGTTATAAAAACCCTTTTAATGGATAAAAAATAAATTGTTTTTCCCCTATCTTCTTTAACAGTCTAGACATGATGTATAGCAATTAGGAATGGGTCATACAATTTTTTAATTTTTTTTTCAATTTTACCTTTATTGTTTGCAACAGATGTCTGATTAAAGTATTTTTAATGAAAAAACAGTTTTAACTATTGTGGCAAAATCCCTGTGATACTTCTATTAGCTTGTTCTGGACAAGAGGTAATTCTAGAAGAAAAAAAGGAAGAAATTAAACTGTATAAATATTGAAGCAAGAGCTTTTAGTCTGTAATGTATCAAATAGAACGGTGAGTGTTTAGATTATAGTATAGCTGATGGTTTCCCCCCCCCCCATTATGAACTTGCTGAAAACAGCTTGTTACATGAAAGATTAATTATCCTTCAGTGAGTTAATAGTAACAATCTACTATATAAAGTACATGATTGAAATTTTAACATAAATTGCCAGAATTTTTAACTAGACATTCACAGCCAATTCCTCCCCCCAATAGAAGGAAAACAAAAGCTATTTGGAATATCTGTGAAATGAATGAGATTTCCTTAGAATTTCAGAAGTCAAAAATATGCCCTACATGTATTTTTCATGTTTCGGTGTTCTTTCACATCACAGGAGCAGTGTATAAAAGGGGAAGAGTGTATAACTGGGGGAAGAGTGGCCTGGCAGAGAGGGACCTGGGAGTACTGGTTAACAACTGGTGGAACATGAGCCAGCAGTGTGCCCAGGTGGCCTGGAAGGCCAATGGCATCCTGGCTTGAATCAGGAATTGTGTGGCCATCAGAAGTAGGGATGTAATTCTCCCCCTGTCCACAGCACTGGGGAGGCCTCACCTCGAGTACTGTGTACAGTTCTGGGCCCCTCACTTCAAGAAGAATATTGAGGTGCTGGAGCAGGTCCAGAGGAGAGCAACAAGGCTGGTGAAAGGACTAGAGGGAAAGTCTTACAGGGATAGGCTGAGGGAGCTGGGGTTGTTTAACCTGGAGAAGAGGAGACTCAGGGGGGACCTTCTCACTCTCTTCAACTACCTGAAGGGAGGTTGTAGTCAGGTGGGGGCTGGGCTCTTTTTCCAAGCAACTAGCAACAAGACAAGAAGGCATGGCCTCAGGCTGCTCCAGGGGAGGTTTAGGTTGGATATTAGGAAGTACTTCCTCATGGAGAAGGTGATTAGACATTGGAATGGACTTCCCAGGGAAGTGGTGGAGGCACCGTCCCTGGATGTGTTCAAGGAAAGGCTGGATGTGGCACTTAGTGCCATGGTTGGTCTGATGTGGTGGTGTTAGGTCATAGGCTGGACCTGATGATCTTAAAGGTCTTTTTCAGCCTTGGTGATTCTGTGATAGATTTAGGATACATAAAGTTACTCTGTAGAAATTCTGAATTTTTTTTCTTTTGATGTTTGCTTTTATCTGTACTATGTAGATTTATCAGTGGTTTATGTAATTTTTTTCTTAATACTGCATTTTTTCTAAAAACAGTCAAACAAAGTAGAATATACTTGTACATATGCAGTAAAATATTTTAGCATCTATTCTAACTTCAAATTCCAATTTTTTCAAAGCATGCAAATTTTTTGTTGTTGTCTTCAAAGAATTATATGCCAATTTAGTACAGATTGCCATGCAGTGCTTTTTTTGAAGTCTTACATGCAGGCTTTTGTAATGCAAGCACATAATATATTAAAACTTTAATTACAGTAGGAGTTCTAATGACTACTGAGGTAAAGAGAAATATTAATGTAAGTTACTCAATATAGTGTAATTTGGGTGGGCAGTGATTTGTGCCTAAGTAGTAACTGTACTTTTATCCTGGGTGATGCTGTAGAGGCTTCCCCCACCACAGCTTTGGCAAATACAGCCTCTCCTTGCATTTCTGACTGACAGCTGACAGGTATCTTGGGTCAGATTGGTCAGTTCTTTTGTAGCTCTATCAGAATAAATAACTTTCCACCTTAAGAGGAAATGGCCTTGTCTGAAGTATTTGGTTTTTCAACATAATTGGTAAGAAATGTTTTAATTCAGTGAAAAAATGTCAAGTGTTGTAAGACTAGACATGTTACACGGCAAGTCGTTCAACACAGGAAATATATTTTAAAACTAATGGTTATTTTCTGTCTTTTTATGGTAATTTATTTTATAAATTATTCCAGAGAATACTTAATCCTGTGTTTTTATAAATATTAGATGTATGAGTGTGTTAAAAATAGCTTCCGTTGGCATAAAATACGGGTATTGCCTTATAATAGGACCAGATTTCTTGGAGATAAGAAGTGTTGAGATGTGATTGCCATGCACCAGTGATCATTGCAGCACAATTCCTTCTATGGCTGGAAATGGTCCTTTCTGTGATCTAAAGGGAATTTCAAGCCACTGAAAACATAGTCAAATGACTGTCATATTAACAGAGGTCTGAAATATTTGTTATGAAAACAGGAAATACTTCTAAGGATATAAATTTAATGGAATTTAATTTATTTAAAAGGGAAAATAATTTCAAAAATTGAACTATCATTATTCATTCTTTAGAAGGGTAAGTACTTCAGAAATGCCTCATGTAGAGCACCATATTTAAAAATAAGGTTTTGTGTTTGAGCAATAGAAAATACTGAATACCAAGCTGGTTCTTAGAGCAGTGTTGGATTTTGTAAATTCAGAAGACAGTGACTCAAGGGCATTCGCTAAAATGAAATGTATTTAAATTTTATTTAAGAATTATCAGTGGGTGCTTTCAAGAGGAAATTTTAGATTCCTTGACTTCAAATACATCTCAATTTTTTCTTTATACATCTTCCATTTCTTGCTAATAGTGTTGCACTTTTCTACAATTTTGGAAAATCCTGGAAATCTGATCCAGGCATCATCAAAGCCACGGAAGAGCAAAAGAAAAAGGTAAAGTCTTGAGATATGTTAAAATTGTTCATCAGCAGTCTTCCACCAGCTAGAATGTACTGCTGTTGAGTAAACGAAATGTCAGTAAGTTGTTGTGTAACAAAATACCTAAAATGTCAAAAAATCTTGTCTTCCAGTTTTCTTTTTTACAGTCAGAATATATGTTTGAGTCTCACTGGTCCAAAGGTGCATTTAGGTTGTTTTGAGTAACAAAATAAATTGCAACTTAAATTATCAAGATAAAAAGTCTAAAAAGTGTTTTGAGTGAAATTGAAAAGGTGAAGTTTCAGAGTTTTACCTTACTGAAATAAATAACCCATGATGGGAAAAGTGTTAGTTACTTTAATACAATTAAAATTTTCCAGATTTTTAAGCACCTCTGATTTTCCTTACCTTTGTGTCTAAAAGTATTTGACAAATATTTTGAGGCTAAAAGAACCAGAACCCCTGGCCATCTGGGATGAGTTCTTGTTTTGGTATAAATATTAGAGAAAATATGGATGATCTAATTATGTCTTTCTTAGACTTCACAACACTATTATTAGCATTTCTAATTTCTTTTAATTAAAGTGCATTGTTCTCAGCAGCCAAACCGAGCATCATATATACCAAAATTACACAAGCAGCAGAATAATTTTGTTTCATTTTGATTAAGTTTCCTAGAAGCTCGCATCCCACCAAAAGTGAGTGTTGAGCTTCTATTCTACTTCATGGTTGTTTGTAAAAGTACCTGTGTGGATTGATATCAGATCATTTGGAATTACAGCCTTATAGAGGGCTGAAAATAGATGGTTGGGAAAGCTTATGATAGGCTTCTACTGAGTTATGTTAGTCAATGTGCAGATTTCCTGTCCAAATTCCCTTTCTATTTTTGCCAAAGTGAATTCCAGGTGAAACTCTCTTCCTTCAACTGAACTAAGTTAACGAGAAGAGTCAGCAACTGTTCTTTGGTTTGGATTTAGCAAATTGCACAAATACGCAATTTATTTTAATCTACTTGCTTAAGTGGTTAAGTGTAGTTACAAAAGCCCTGCTGAACTGGATAAGAATTGTGAAATGGAACTTCTTCAGTCAGATACATATATCTGTGGATATTTTGCATTTCTTACGTTGCAGCTAAACAAATTGAGAAGTGATCTATAATCAGAGACATAAACAACCACAAGGCATGTGTCTTACCTTTATGCAGTGTATTGTTTTCTTGTGTTTCCATAATTTGTCTCCAAACGTTTTATGTTCAGTTAACATTTAGCATTGGAATAAGCAACCAAAAAATTATTTTAATTCCAGATGACAGAGTTAAGTAGGTTTGGAAATGTGTACTAAGCAACAATTTTGGATGTTTATTCTCCTGATATGTCATGTCCTTTCTCCTGTGTTACAAAAAAACCCAAGTCACTCTTAAAATAAGTAAATAAATAAATTCCAAGTTTTCACAATCAAATATGAATAGTTCAAAACTGCAGAAAACAGCCCATGGTTTACAAAGGACAAAAATGTAGCTCTAACTTGACTGCTCCTGGTTCTCTCTATGCTGTAAACTCTAATGAGAGTTGTGTTTAAAGGGGTTTTATCTGCTCTTGTTTGGTTCTGTTCTCCTGATGTTTGGGGTCTTGATTGTGGACAATACTGAACTCCACTGTTGAACATTATACCATATACATTCCTTGGTGCATTCTTTCATTAGTCTGTAGTGTAGTGTGTACTCCCACTGAAATCTGAGGAACTGGTTTATGAAATTGTCCAAAATTTATCGTATGAAATTGTCCGTGGTATCAAAAGCCACATCAGCAGCTTTGAAATCACAGTAGATATGTCTTGGTGGTTTGGTTTTTTTTTTGCTTTCTGTTCATCTGGTTTATTTACAAAAGTTACCCTCTTAAATTTCAAGTCCTGTAGTGGGAAATGTTAGAGCAGTGAGGGATGGCAGAGGGGAGTGAGAAAGGGTTATGGAGCACTAAAGCTGGCAAGCTGCAGGAGGGACATGGAAGGGCTTGTGAATGGCAGTGGTTGGTTGAAGAAAGGATCTGAAGTGTTGTAGTGGTGGAGGCAAGAATACTGGGCCAACAGCAAACGGAAATACAGCAAGCGAGGATAAAACAGTCCAACTTTTAGAGCTTAGTTAAGAAGTGTTATAAAAACTTCAAAGATTGTAACTCTTTTACCTGAAATCAGCAGGGAAAACATTAAGACACGGATTTGCCACCAGACTGTTGTCTGTAGTTCTTACTGCTTGGTTTGAGGAAGAATTTCCAGCTAAGTGTAGTATTTTGAAAGGAAATTCCTGTGGCTTCTGTTGAGATAGCCACACTAGCGGTCATCATGTAATTAGGGAAGTTCTGTTTATGTTGCTTTGATGAGAAAGTAGTTGTAAGGACTGTTCTGTTGCTTCTGGAGTTAGAAACTACATTGATGCGTAAGATATTCATGATTTGAAAGGCAGCAGCAGATTAATCTATTTGCTACGAGGCTGAGCAAATTCCTTTTAGGAAGGCTATTCTGGCAAAAGGTGTTTTCAGGATATTTTCCTTATGTTGTAAATGTCATTTAAATCTCACGTGTCATGGTTTCAGTTGCTGAATTTTAAAACTTGCTGGAAACCATTCAATGGAATAGTAGGTTCTTCCTGTTCCAACACCGAAGTGGATGCTGAAGTAGTGTACAAAATAAAAAAATACATTGTTTAGTGTGAAAGTACAGGCATGCTTTAACTGATACCTACTCCTGTGTATCACTTGACCCCTGAGTATAGCATTATCTGTAGGAGGAGGTTTGGTTTGCATTGCTTATTTTCTTTCTTGAAGCTTCAACATCTGAGGAAAGAGGTGAATAAAGATGTAAAGGTTTTGATGGGGTATGTCTGGAAAGAAAGTCTGGTTTTTAGACTGGCTGATCCTGCTAGCTAGTTTTATTTGTGTTCTTGTTTAGAAATTCAGTTGCATTCATTTTAACAGGTTTCACAATGGTTTAGTCAAACGTGATAATCACTGTGAGGATGTATCAAAATTAATAGAAGCTTGCTTTTTCTCTAATTAAGCCTAAATAGACTAGAAATAAATATTAGCTAGAATTAAATTAAAAATAAATGTGCATAGTGCTTTAACAAAATAGATGTTTCAGTTGCAAAATCAGTTTCAGCTGCATTTAAAATTGTCCCTGTGTCTAGAAAGTACCTGAAATGAACAGAGTTCACAACCTGGATCTGAGAAGCAGCTGTATTACAGTGGTTGTCAACATTTGTTTAGATGCTAAATTCTAATTTCTTCTTTCTTTTTCCTTTCTTTCTTTTCTGCAGACAATAGTAGAACTTGCAGAGTCGGGAAGTCTGGACCTCAGTATATTCTGCAGTACCTGCTTGGTAGTGTATTTTTTATGAATTGCAGCACTGATTTTTCTTCTTCTCCTGCTAGGCAAAAACTAGATTTTCCCATATTGAACACATTTTTTGCCTTAATAATGCAGTTTCAAGGGAAGGATTTGTTTAAATCCTTAATTTAAGCAGTGTTTTCAATAAATAATACACAAAAAATGGTACACAAAAACCTTACAACAAAAAGAGGGGGGGGGGGAGGGGCGGGGAGGAAATCGCTGCAGCTGTAACTTGCTAGTGTCAAAATCCAAGTATCCAATATATCTACCAAGATGGGTGGTTATACACCTGACAAGTTCTGAAAATCACAGGTGACATTCCACCACCTCTAACTCACAGTAAATTAAATGGTGCTTCTAGTAATAGGTTTTTTTTCCCCAAAATTAGGTATATTTCTCAATTTGACAGTAACTGGGGGGGGAAGAATCCTAATTATTGTAAAGCTTGCTGAATTGTGAGCAAATGCTTTTATTGGACTAGTTAGTATTTTTTTCACCACAGAAGATTTAAGAGGAAATAACTGCTTATTAGTAACCCTAGTAAATGTAATGTGTTTATTTTTCTAGAAAGTTAACTAGTGAATGAAAAATTATGAAGTTTATCAGTGTTAGGCTATAATGCTCTGACCGATGTAGATGATAAATGATTTTAATATTCCCAAAATTGAATCTGAAAAAATATGTACAGATACCTTAAAAATTATGTTTGGAAATGAATACATATCTCAAGCCACTTAATATCACTTCTTTTATTGCCTTTTTTTTTTTTTTAATATTGGGAGTAATTAAGCATTCTGAGTTCCACTAAGTTCTATTTATTAAGTTGTGTTCCTGTCTTTAGAAATTAAGCTGAAACACTTTAGTTATGTAGCTCAGCTATGAATCATACTGACTGAATTGTGGAACTCAATGTAATTATGTACTTTGGTTGTTAAAAAGCTGAAATGAATCTGGTTGCTATACAAAGCTCAATAGCTGGAGGGGATGGGAGAACTTTGAATGGAAAAAAATTGAAATCCTAGAATCCAAATACATAGATGTTTGTGTTACATGGTATGCAGATTGAGCACAATAGCTAAGATTGCTTTTAAAAAATAGCATCAAGTTTGAAGTTCTCTTAAGAGGTTGACGATAAAAAAATCAAATTGAATTTGAACTGAGGGGTTTCTCTATTAAATGTGTGGGAGCTTTTGCTATTCTAAACCAATGTTTAATAACCATTGCAGATACGGAAGCCAGTGAGGTCCAAACACTGCGGTGTATGCAACCGATGTATAGCAAAGTTTGATCACCACTGCCCATGGGTGGGTAACTGTGTAGGTGAGTAATTTGCTAAAATGTGATAGTCACATAATAGGTAAGGGAAAAGCTGAAATCAACCCTGCTTGTTGTGCAGGGTTTTGTCTCTTCTCCTTTCATGGTGAAAGTGACTTGGCTTCTGCCAAAGTCTGAGAAAATTGTTGAGGACGTTCAATAGGAGGAAAAGCATTTTCTAACTGAACTTCTTTTTTTTCTGCATTTTGTTTTCTGCATTATTCTCATTGATATGGTCTACTATATACCCATCCTCAAAATGGTTTTGTGTCTGTTTGCTACCTATATATTTTTATTAACATAAACTCTACTAATTGAAAGGTGCAAAGTGTGTGGTTTTTACTGTCCACAGAAAAGATTTGTGCTGATTTTACAGCTGACTGCTATCCATTATATAAGATAAAAATTTTCATCTTTGCTGACAATTTTCTAATTTAATGGTAAAGTATACATATTCAGAAATGTAATGATCATAGCAGTTAGATACAGAATTACTTTCTATTATTCTGTTCTCTTTCTGACTCCCAGGTAGTAATTTATTCTCCCCAGTGATGTTGAAAGGATCAGATACAGAACACGAATCGTCTCTTAACTGCTACTATTCCCCATATTATTTTTTGAGAAACTGATTTGAAAGCAGTTATTACATAGAGAACACTGAAAACTTCACAATTAGGAAATTAATTAGGACCCGATTTCATTGACAACTGGCAGCGAACAAATGCTTTATTGTAGTCCTTCCAAATATATATAATAAGGATAATCACTGTAGTTTGGTCTCATGATCAAGAATAGAAGAGTCAATGCTGACATTTTAATTGTGATAGAGCATCACTGAAGTCTCATTGAGATGGGATTCTACTTTACATTTCCTGCTGTTTTTTCAGTTTCTTTTGATTTGTATTTTAGATGTTTTACAATGAAGAACTAAGGCCCTTTTACTTGAAAAAGGCGAGGGGGCTTAGGCTTAGGTTTTGGAGAGTATTAGTGACAGTTTGTATTGCAGCAGTTCTGAGGAGTGCTTGTCAGTGGGATAGAAAGATCCAGTATTTTCATCAGTTATTCATAAAGCATAAAAACCAGCCAAGTGAGGAAAAAACCCCTTAGTTTGTGTGTATTAAGGGTGTATGGGAGTAATATGATTCAGTCAGATGGAGGAAACATTTCTTTAAAAAACTACAGTGATGGAAAGAAGAATCTTCCTACTAGTGCTCTTGAACAGATTGGGATAACTGGAGGTTAAAGTAAACACTAGGAAATTTGAAAGTACGCTGGGAAATAAGTATTAGACATCACACTGTGGGAACAGCCCTGAAGTGGAGGGAGTGATGGTCTAAATGACCCTATATGGCTTTTCTGTCTCCCTCAGTTTGTTATGTGCGGACTCTGAGCATAGGATTACAAAACAGAACCCATTCTTAAAACAGCATTCATGGTATGTTTGCCAAAAAGGGAAACATGACTCACGCCTTCTGGAAAGGTGGAATTTGGAAATGTTTTATGTAGTCTTACTTCAAATGTGTTAGAAGGATAAGAATTTACTAAAGATAGGACTGAGAAATACTGTGTGTTAAGACACTCTTAAATAAGTCCTTTGGGGATAAAACTTTCCACATAAAGAGTTTGAGGGAGAATATTTTTATCACTCTGAAGAGGTTGACAAAAAGTGCAGACTGTTTGAAAAATAAATTGGCAATTAGGGCGAATAATTTTCATTATACCAACAAAATTTTAGTCAAAATTACAATGAGCAAGTCTCTACAGGCAATTATACCTATCTTTGTAATGGAGTATGAAAATGGCCTTACGTTTTGTACAGTTGGTTGGTTTAAAATTAAAAATAATGCATTTAATTAAACTTGCAATTACATTTCAAACACAAACTACAGACTTGCAGCAGAAATTCAGTTTTCAAGTAATAGCATGAAAGGAGCTAGAGCCAGATTTTAAACTGTCATGTCATGTGGGTTATGCTGATGTTGTTCTGAGTTACTGCTCTGATTGCTGTGAGTCAAAAGGTAGGTCTTGTTTCTGTGAGAGATTTTATGGTTGAGAATAATGGTAACTTTTCCTCCTCAATAAGGATTCTTCTCCAAGGGGCTAAAATCAGGAAACTAAAGAAATTTAAAAAACTGTCTAAATCATGCAACATAACTCCATTAGTGAAAAATCAGTTATCTGTGTTAATATTTATGTGTGATACAAGTACAAGCATTTAAAAGAAATTAGCCACAATTCTTACAGCATTGTTTTAACTGAGGCGGTTAATTGAATGGGATCCTGCCACTCTGGGGTGAAACAGTAGAGAATAGTGCTGTATTTTGCCCAGTCTTATTTCATATACAGAAGAAAGACAGTTTCTCCACTTCCTTTTTCCAAAGTCTTTTTTTTTTCAACTGACCAAGATTGTACCTGTCTCATTTATAGTTTTAAGTACTTCATGTGTGATTTTACCAAAGACAGGTGGAGTTCCTGTTAAGCAGGATTTCGTTCAGTATCTCTGAGGATGCTGCTGAAAGGAGCATCTCATCAGATGCCTCTCATGAACCCCTAGGTCATCATTTAACTTTTGAGTTTTTTTAATTTGTCTGTTATGAAACTTAACAGAAACTTAGTATGCAAATGAAAATGGTACCTTAGGGACATTCCCAACACTATTTCTCACATGCTCTTAAGTGACTGAAGGCAATGTTACAACATATTTTATGTCTGAAAGAACTGGTTTGAGTTTCAAGGAAATGTGTTTAGTCTAGCTTGTGTTGTATGTGTACTTTTCCTCATCTCTTATTTATATAGTGTCTCAGTTCACTTGCTAAAAGCACTTGATTATTTTCTGCCTCCAGAGGATGCTCTTATTTTAGAAGGCAAAACACTTGACATAATGAAGAAGTCAGTGGCGTGCTGGTAGATGATGACAGCCAAATCTCTTGTAGTCCATTATCATCTCTGTGGGTTTAGTTAACAGCCTAGAGCTGTTGGGAGGTTGCAACACTGGCCATATTTTAGAAACAGAAGGCTAAGTACTTCAGAATTATGATATACTTGCTTAAAAGACATCTTTTAAACTCAGTGTTAAAAATAGATCAGTCTTTTATTAAATTAATTTTCTTGCATCTAAATTCTGTCCTAAGCAGAATGACTTTTACCACATTCATTATGTCAGCCAGGTTCTTAGACTTTGTCTGTTCAGTTAAATTGTATTTGTTTTAGAAGTTCTATTAGATTTTATTTTTATAAATTATTTATTTTAGCTAGCTTCATTAAGCAGATTTAAACCTAAGTAGTGAGTTATCTTACTATAAAGGGAGATTCTGTATTTAGTCATATTTCTGTTTCTTTTAAGAGACTGAACTCTGCAGTCTAATGATTTTTTTAAATAGAATTCTAAAAATATTTATTGGTGTGTAATTCCTGGCTGTTCAGAACTCTGTAACAGCTGTCACCAACATTGCTCAAAATACTGTCTATCAATAATAATATTAACTCATGAAAGAGGTAATAAATTTAATGCTTTTTTGTGGATTGCAGCTGTAATGTGACAGAAATTGAAGAAAAGAAAACATTGCTTTGTTGTCTCAGAAGTAAAAAAAAAATAAAATCATAAATAAACCAGCTAATTGCCCTGTCTAGAAGTTATATTTGCTTAATACTGGAGAGTACTGATCCTATGTATGTTAATAAGCAGTTCTTCTAAGCAAGCAATAGCAATTAAACTTTCTGATGTAATTTTGTCTTTCTTCTGAAACTGTAGTAAATTGATCCTTGTTCTCCTTGTGCAACTTTAGGAGCAGGGAACCATCGCTATTTTATGGGATACCTTTTCTTCCTCCTTTTTATGATCTGCTGGATGATTTATGGATGTATCTCTTGTGAGTAAAAGTGTTTTTTTGACTTTTTAATTGCTTGTAAATACTTTGTTTATCTATTTTTTGATATTTTTATTCTGAAATTTATCTGCTTGTTAATAACAGACTATATTGGATATGTTAAGTTAGATAATGATATTTTTCTTGCCCTGGATTTTTTTTTTTCTCATCACAGACAAGTATGTGCATATGTCATATATTCAAGGACTTGGGAAAGGAAGAGAAAACAAGTAAAGCTCTTCTGGCACATTTTCATTTCCTTATTTAATATAATAAATTATAACATGGCCATTATGTTCATGTACAATAAGTGTTATCTTAAATCTCCTGTGGGGTTTCTGACACTTTGTTTTTTCTCTAGACTGGGGTTTCCACTGTGAGACAAGTTATGCAAAGGATGGATTTTGGACCTATATCACACAGATTGCTACCTGTTCTCCATGGATGTTTTGGATGTTTCTAAACAGTGTTTTTCACTTTATGTGGGTGGCTGTGTTACTCATGTGTCAGATGTATCAGGTATGGAAGAGTACTTAATTTGTAATGCTGAGTCTTGGGAGTGACATAAGAATATAATATAGTTCTGTAATTTAAATGTTAATGTTCATTATGCAAGGCCAAGTATTCAGTCTTTCAGCCACGCTGGAGGAGGCAGACATCTGTTGTCTCTGGGTGTTAGACATCATTCACTTATCATGCACTAGTGTCTTGTTTTTGCAAAAGGTTAAAATACCTACTTCCCACTTTCCGTTCTTAGAATGACAGAAAAGGCAACACAAAGCAGAGAAAGGCATTGAACATTAATAGAGGATAAGATCTGTGCATCAAACGTGGAATAATGCAGGATGTCATTAGCAGAAAGGGGATTCAATAATTTCTTGCACTGCTTCAGTGAGACTTGCAATCACGTTACTGTACTGTAATCTGACCAAACCCAAGTTTTTCTTTATACTTCTTAAGGAAAGACAAATCATACTGAAAACCACTCAGCATGACTTGAAAGTCTTTCAATATGGCTTGTCATTGACGAGCAGTGAGACTTAACAATCCAATCTATACAGAGATCCTGAAAATAAAAATCATCCTCTAAGTCAAAGGTAAAACTGCTGAGGAAATCCAAGTTTTATCCTCCGTTTTCTACAGTTTTAATCACAACATACATTGATTTCAAAATCTTGTGTTAGTGAGAACCGTTCTGTCTTTTAGAGGTCTTTCCTGCCCAAGACAAATAAGTAGAGGAAATACATGTATTTCAAAGCAGTCTCATCAACTACACCTCTGTGGTGGGATAAGCATGGAACTTTCCAGAGAACCTTCTGTGATACTTACATTATGATCCATTAAGTTCCCCCACTGAGAATTCCTGTTGGTGCAATCTGTGTACAGACGAATCTTTGTATTATGCCACTTGGAAAAATACATGTCTTGGCATTTTGTATCAGTAGTGTAAGTAAGCAAAATAATTAAATCATTTGACTTCACTAATACCGGATAAATGAAAACTGAACACACAGTCATAATACTAAATTTCATAAAAGTTTTACTGAAAAAAAACCCCAATGAACAAAACACTTAGGATTGTTCTTGATGAATCTCTTTGGAGTTTGCCATAACCATAAAATTGATAGATATTATTTAATTTGCTTCTTTAGTTTTGCAGCTGCACAGGCTCTTCTCTTACAACCTTCCCCCCCAGCTCCTTTCATCGTAAAGTTTTAACTTGTCCTTGCTATTCAACTGGCCAAGGTTATTGCCAGATCCCTTCTTACAGTCTTAAAAAAATAATTTAAAACCTTTACTTCCTACTTCAAAAGTTGGCCATTGAGAGCCCATTTGTTTACATAGACATAAAGCTTCACTGTGTTTTATGGAGGCAAAGAAACTTATTGAGATATTAAATGCATCAAATGAGGCTAAGCCAGCCCAGTCTTTACTTTCTCAATATTCTTTCTTTTGTAACATGCAGCAGAGTTAACTTTTTATATTTCACCAGGAATTAAATGTTTATCTTCCTGTAGTATAAGGCTGCTAAGGGAGTTCTCAATTCTTTTTTCCAATTACATCACATTACAATAAATTACAATTTTACATAAGATACTCTTTTAGGCTAATGTAGTTGGAAGGCTGTTTGAGAAAATCATAGTATTTGGGCCAAATGATTCTTTAAAAAGAAAAAAAAAAGTCACAAGCAACAAAACCAAAAGAACCCACCTTCTTTCTGTTCATCTTTTTGTCTTGTGGACAGAAAAGCTACGTTACTTCAACAGATTTATTAGTGGGGAAAAATATATTACTGGAGCTATAACCAGGGTGATAAGAGTGGTTCAAATGCTGTGTAAATTAACTCCTGAATCTATTGTTTACAGTACACTTTAACTGACAGTATAGTGAAGGCATGTCTTTATTTTAAAATAAGAAGTCAGAGTTTATTCAGTGGTCATTATTTATTTCTGATCACTTTCAAAATGAAACCTTTAATGCAATCTGGTACAGCTGTTGTATGGTGTTTCATGTTGAAACCTAGTAATTTCCCCAGACAAAAATTCCTTCTTCGAAAAAAGGAGTATAAAACAGTAAGTTTGCTCCTCCTTTTTTACTCCAGGATTCTGTACTGAGACCAGTTCTGTTTAATATCTTTATCAGTGATCTGGATGAGAGGATCAAGTGCACACTTAGTAAGTTTGCAGATGACACCAAGCTGGGTGGGAGTGTTGATCTGCCTGAGGGTAGAAAGGCTCTGAAGAGGGACCTGGACAGGCTGGATTGATGGGTCGAGATCAATTGCATGAGAAGAACAACCCCATGCAACACTACAGGCTTGGGGAAGATTGGCTGGAAAACTGCCCTGAGGAAAAGCATCTGGAGGTGCTGGTTCATAGCTGGCTGAACATAAACCAACAATGTGCCCAGGTGGCCAAGAAGGCCAACGGCACCCTGGCTTGTATCAGGAATAGCATGGTCAGCAGGAGTAGGGAAGTGATTGTTCCCCTGGATTTGACACTGGTGAGACCTCACCCTTAAATAATGTGTTCATTTCTGGACCCTTCACTATAAGAGGAACATTGAGGTGCTGGAGCATGTCCAGAGAAGGGCAGTGAAGCTGGTGAAGGATCTAGAGCACAGTCTTCTTATGAGGTGCAGCTGAGGGAGCTGGGTTTGTTTGGTCTGGAGAAAAAAAGGCTGGGGGGAGACCTCGTTGCTATCTACAACTACCTGAAAAAAGGTTGAAGTGAGGTCAGTGTTGGTCTATTCTCTCAAGTAACAAGCAATAGAACAAGAGGAAATGGCCTCAAGTTGCAGCGGGGGAGGGTTAGATTGGATGTTAGGAAAAATTTCTTCACCAAAATTGTTGTCAGGCACTGGAACAGGCTGCCCAGGGAAGTGGAGTCACCCTCCCTGGAGGTGTTTAACAGACTGTGGCACTTAGGGACGTGGTTTAGTGGTGGACTTGGCAGCGTGCTAGATTAAGCATTGGGCTTGATGATCGAAAAGGCCATTTCCAACCAAGACGATTCTGTGATTCCTTTTTCAGTCTGGCTTCTGCAGGGCTTTTTTGCATGTTTTTACATGAGCTAAACTGCTTGCTCTTTTTCCTGTATTCAGATATCTTGCTTAGGTATCACTACAAATGAAAGAATGAATGCAAGAAGATACAAGCACTTTAAAGTTACAACCACATCTATTGAAAGCCCATTCAAGTAAGTTTTGAAGTGTAAAAATATTTCTTATTTATGTAGCCTTGTATATGTTTGAGTTGTGCAGCTTATTGAAAAAGAACATAGCTCAATACTTTTAAAGTATTTTCGCAACTTAGAATGGTGAAAGTATCACCTGTTGTTACAGTAACATGTTCTGTGTAGTCAAAGGAAGTGATAGATGCTTTGTAGTGACTCTGGACAGGGTTGCATAAACATAGAAAATGCTAGTTTCCAGCAGTGGTCACATTTTGCCATAGATTTAGGGGGAAATAAATACCCTTTTTATAAATCAGATGCCCGAACCAGAGGTGGTTGCTTATTGCATGATGTTGGTGTTGACCTGATCTTCACTTCCACACCAGGCACTTTGTCCTGATTGATACTTAATGTACTGTTGAATTTGCTCTGTGCAGTAGCTCCTCTTGCTCTCTTTATTGTGAGAAAAGAGGGCAGCACTTCATTTTTTTTTATTCCTGCTCTGGAGGGAGAGGATGAGCAAAGCTATTTGTAAGGGAGGGAGCAGAATGTCCCAGGAACTGAAGTGGGTTTTGAATGGGTGAGACATGGGCTTTTGGCTATCAGTATGTAAAAGGTAGGTTGGGATTCTGGTTTCTGTAGTGATGAGAGTGAGAGAGGAGCTTGGGGATGATACAGTACTGGGATGGGAATATGGTGGCATGGAACAGCTTATGGATCCAAAGCAGGAAATAAGTAAAGGTATGAAGCTGGAATATTGCTGGGTTGAGGGCATGTTACAAAAGGAGCAATGAAAGTACAGAAGTTCATCACATCCTGCTGCATATGCTGTGTCTCCAGTAGGAGCTGCTGCTCTCTTAGGCGGTACCCTGGGGAACAGGAGATGGAGGTTCTCGTTGCAGTTGGATTTTTGTGTTACAAGAGAAGTTTGTGTGGTCTTTTAATATCCTTCCATACAGAACTTCTACTGAGAAGCAGACAGGCATTTCTGTATGGTCACAGTCTTCCTGCAGATTAGTTTCACAAAAATGTATTTTGCCTGAAGAGTTAGGGCCTTGCACAGGAAAGGAAAATGCTGATTTTCACCCCCCCCAAAATGTCATATTCAAATCACGTTAATTGAAATAGCTGCCGTTATAAAAATTACTGCTGAAAATAACACCAGATGTCTAAAATAACTGGCTTGGCATCACCTGTCAGGTGAAGCATTGACGTCAAGTAGTTGTTGTCATCTTAGACCTATTCTTGCATATATTGTAACACAGAAAACTGTGATCTATTCAGCCCATGTGTAATTGAGTTAAAAAATCCCAACATGTTGGAAATGAGATGTAGGTATCTTAAATATTTAAGAATGAATTGATTCAGCAGCAGAAAGCACTTGAATGGTTCATATAATTCAGATTATGCTTTCTTAATTTTGTGTCGTCTAGGGACTTAATTGATCTTAGACCTGCAGCTGACGAACCAGTATGTATGACAGAAATTAATAGAAATGGAAATTATTCGAGGAACACATTCACTTTGTACTGTTTTGTCTTGCACCCATCTGCACAATGCAACTTTCCTCTTAGAAAGGGATCTGAATTACCATGCTGTGCTACATGGTGTCATGCTGCCAATAACAAGTTCCATTTCTCCATAAGTTTTGGTAGATAGTCGGAGAAAGTTAGTGTCTTGGTTGTATCCAAGGATCAAACATTCACCATTCTGGTGACTACTGCTTATTTCAGAACTTGCTCATCAGCAAGCACAAAGATAATTCTTAGCTGAATTGCTTTTCTACTTAAAGAGTGAAGAATCAAATTTGTAGGTAGACAAAAACTTTTGTGCTTCGTTAGATGAGCCATGACATTGTTTGCTAACGTGGTTTTGTTTTGTTTTTAGCCATGGATGTATAAGGAACATTATAGACTTCTTTGAATTCAGATGCTGTGGTCTTTTTCGGCCTGTTATCGTGGACTGGACAAGGCAGTATACAATAGAATATGACCAGACTTCAGGATCAGGCTACCAGCTGGTGTAGCACCACCTTCATCCTGTGAGCATACCATATCTGAGTGGTGCCTGAAAAATGTTCTCTCTCTCTCGAATCCGCATCCCTTGAAGAGTAGCATGCTATGTGTAGGGCTGGTGATGAATCTTAAGGTACCTTCTCTTCATCAGAATTTTATTAACAAAAGTAAAAATGGACAGAATAAACTGCCAAACCTGATAAGGAAGAGGAGGAAGATCAAAAGGGATTTTAACAGTTCTTAACGTGAGAATTATTCGTGACAGCATATTCACAGTATTTGTTGTTGGGTTTTTTATTTAAGGTCTTTCACAATGGAGCATGAGGTTATTGAAGTATTGACATAGGTAGTTACATTGTGCTGAGCAGAAAAAACTATTTCCCAATAATTCCACTGAAACAAGAATCCAGAATCTAAAACTTAATTTCATGAGGCAGAGTTCACTGATTGCTATGTTGTAGTTCCTATAAGGTGATTTTTTAAATACAAATTTTCTGTAGTATTGTGTACATTGAAAAATGTGCTTTTCAATACTGTTATAAACATCATGTGGTGGGAATCCCCTGAAGTGTTAAGTTACAGCAGAAGGGCACGTCAGCTAATGTTGAGAAAAAAACCCCATTGCCCACATATTTTGATGATTGTTTTTGCCACCAGTTAGTGGTACAACTACATACTTGTAATAACCCTGTTCTGAGATGATATAGTCTAAAATAAACAATTGTGCAGATAAGGACAGCTCTTCTGTCAAAGTTAAAGCCCTGCTTAAATGCATGATACACCTGTAAAATTAGATTAAAGTATATAATATTCAGGAAAAAAAGTGGAAACAATTAATTATTTTTGAAGTAATTGTATAAGTAACTTACAGACTAGCAATGTTTCAATTTTAGGTTCAATCACACAGTACAGTGTAGTGTCATTGAAGATGTGTTGGAAGAGAAGTTGCATGGGGAAACCACAGATGTTAAAGCAAAATCTTGGTTGTAAAAAAACAAGATAGTTTTAAATTGAATGCAACTACAGAGGAAGAACTCAGAGTTGTCTGAAGTGCTTATTATTTTTGGATGTAAAAGAATGGAAACCAAACTTTGAAAAAAACCCCTTAAAATTCCCCATATCAGCATGCACACACAGAAAATGTAACAGTGTTCTGAAGAAGATGGTGTATTGGCATGTGGGAATCACCCTTAATTTCTTTTTTTAAGTTCTCATGCTACAGGTATGTTTGGAAGGTAAGGAATGATCTGAAATGGCATTCCAAAGGGGCTTTTCTTGAATGTGATGCACTGATTTTTGTTATGGTGTTTTCATATACTCGTAGTGAGTTGTTCACTGCTTCCTTAACTATTGTTTACAGAGAGACTGAGAATCAGGTTAGTTCTCTTCTAAGTGCTGTAGCAACCCAGTGGTTCAAGAAACCTGTGAGGGGAGTTTGAGGAGGGACCTGAAAGCAGATGTCTGAGACCAGTGTAAAGAATGTGTATCTGTATATAAATAATTTATCAAACAGTTTTCTCTCTGTGAGTGTGTGTTTAGTGTATTTAAAGCTGCTCATTTTCATTTTATTCAACCAAAAAAAGTGTAGGAAGATATCTAATGAGCTTCTAGTGATGTTCAATATTGCTGTTAATAGGCATTTATGCCCTGCAAATTCACTGCATGTTTGATGCTTGGCAAAATTAGCGTTTTCTGTAATATGCAGATTACAGGTAATAAAGCAATCTAGTGGTATTCCCGGCCCTTGCCTTAGTAAGAGGAGCAGTGAAACTGTAAATAGTTGATGTTCAGTATTTGCAAGTAAACATTTTTTCTGTAGTTGTTCATTGATCTCAAGACACACACTTAATTTGCAAGTACCAGATATCAGGATTTACAGAAGTGCAGCATTGGAGTACTTGGATGTTTTAATACTGGAAAAAACAACATAGTCTTGGACACAGTTTTGGTGGGAGAGGTTTGGGTGTAGAGGTGGCAAGAAGCTTTTGGTATTTTTTTCAGACAAAATTTGTATTCCTAATGAAGACACGTTCTATTTCAGTGAAAGAGTTGACATCGTTTTTTCATCTTTTTTTCTAATCAGAAAAAAGCATGAAGATTTTACAATCTTGTTTTAATGACCAGTAATGTTCTGCATATTTGTTCATTTTTTTCTTTTCACGTTTCTGCTGCGATTCAGTTGACTTGAAGAACTTCAATCCACTACATTAAATATTGCCTAGCACCAGGGGAGCAGTTCAGTATGTGATACAAATTCAGGTTTTAGTTGCCCAGTAACATTAACTGCCATGAATTGTGTCATGCAGTCCATGTCAAAAATATTTGCAAAAAAAGAGGTGATCACTGGTAGTATGTAGTGAGTTCTGCACCGTTCACTTGTTAGTAGCTCTCTGGTGACAGTTTTGTTGAGACCTGCAGAATTTGAGCAATGGTAGGTAGTTGTGAAAATTAACTTGCATATATGGATTTGGGATGTATGAAGTTTCCAGTGTAAAATGTAACTTGTCTTGAGCAACACTAAATGGTTGGATGTGAAATCATAAAATCAAGCAGGGGGGAGCCAACTATGCAGCATTTTTCTGTCAAGTTACCAAACTTACAATTCACTTGTTGAACCAAAACTGCATTGCTTCTGAAACTTAACAAAGCTGATCCAAACCAACAGTAGATCAGACCAACTTAATCTGACATAGGTAGAATAAATGGGAATTTTGTCTTGGCCCTAAACATGTGCTGTTTCTTTGCAGGTTTCTGTATTCTTTGATGTCCACCAGATTTTTTTTTTTTTTTTCAATTAATGTGTAAAACAGGCGTCACTACATTTTAAGCTACGGATTTTTTTGTATTCTTTATTTATAACTGTGCCAAGTATTATTTTAATACTGTCGAGATCTTGATGTATTACATTGTGAACAAAAAAATCTGTAAAATGTTTAAAAAATTAGCTCTCCTTACATAAATTAAATCTGTTAAATTTTGTAAGTTATTAATCAAATAAATATTGACTCTTAGATCCAGTGTTTGTCTTGACTCGGGATGTGATTTCAGTGTTGTTTCTGTCCAGTTTCAGAAGCCATACCATGAGAAAGCAGCTGCCATCTTGTTTCTTATTTCAGTAAAGTCTTTCTGGAAAGATTTATGGGTGTCTTAAAGACAGTGTTTACCTTGTTCTCTGCTGGTGTGAAATCCTGTAAATTACTACAGTGGGTTTTGGTAAATTACACCTTTGTACTACCAATTAGAGTTCCCATTCACTAATTAGATACTGCTTTCTTTAGAGCAAAGCATGCTAGCAGCAAGTTAAAGTTTATTATGGGAGAATTCCTTCTGGGGAACATTTCAGATGGTAAAATGTCCATATTTAAATATATTTGAGGTATTCTAAGGGTAAACAAGACATCCACATAGGGCTACTAGGTATCACCAAGACGTGTGCTTCTAGGTGGCATTTGCAGGAGACAGAATACCTTGATTTTTCTGGTCCATGCTAAAGGTTAAATCCTGAGTAGAAGAAAAGTAACAATCCAAGTTGGAACTTAAAACAGGGTACTTATAACTAGTAATATGTATTAAAGTATGAGGCTAAGACTTAAGAACACACCTAACAGGGAGGAAAAACTGTTTTAGTGTTTTCTGTTGGGTGTGGGTTCAATATTGACACTGATGGAGGATTGTTGTTGCTGTTTTTCCCGTCCCCAAGCAAAGGTTCTGGTGAGGACTCTGCTGACCACCCTTTGACTTGCTTGGTAGAGAGGAGGGAAAGTATTTTGTCTTCTGAGAGAGATACTCCGTGCAGATCTCCATCAGAGATTTGCAGTGTTCCATCAGAGCAGTTGTTGCTCTTGGGAGGTATTGGGTGCACTCCTGATGACTTGCAAGCTGGTTCCTCAGATTGTTTTATTTGGGAAGAAGCCTGCCCTCTGCACCCTTATTATGGCTTGATTAGAGTTCACTCCCTCATAGCTCCCATGAGCTGCCTTTAATTAAATCAGCTCTTTTTGCTAGGAAAACAGTGTTTACTTGTGAATGCTTGCATTTCGGTTTTATCCACCTGGGGCTAGTGGATGGAGATGAGTAAAAATTGTTATCTACTAATTCCAGGTTTACGTTATTTGCAGTTATCTTTTAAACTGAGTGCTGTATCTTATAGACTTAGGCTTGGAGAGCATGTGATCATAGCACTATGTACTACTTAAGAGCTGCAGTTCAGGTAGTCAAAGTACTTTTGAGAACCAGTGTCTCCTGGAATTAGGCCTCCAAACTGAGTCTAACTCAAAGTATTACTCCAGCCTGGGCTGAGCAGTTACTCACCACTGCTTCACTGAAGCTGAAAAGACAACATGTAACCAAGTGAAAGCACTTCAGTGTAGGGTACTCATTTCTCTTGACAAGTATATTGGCTGTGTGGTTACAAGTTTTCCTTTTTGCTTAATTTATTTGTTTTTCTGTTGTTAAATAGGTTCTTGGGAAGTAGAGTGTGTGGCACTGTAAGTCACAGCTGTAAATCCCTCCAGGAAATGAAGGGAAAGCCCTTAATTAGTAGTATAATTAACTTCCCATCACTCCTATAGTTCATTTTTCTAGGAGCTGAAAGCTCTTTTTGTTACAGATAAATGAACAATGTCTAGATGTCCATTTTTGTCAGCATTAATCACACCTGCCAACTGCCAATGCAAATCCACTAAAGTAGCTACAGCAACCAATGGGGAGTGGTTTCACCTGCTTAGTAGTATGTCAAGAGCATTATTTTTGTTTCTATTTATTGAACAATGCTGTTCAGCATTTTATAATGCCTTGCCCAAGAAGAGGATGCACTTCCGTTGGGAAACAAGGCTAAGGAAAGGAGGTATTATAACTGTTTTCACATCCTCAGCTGCCAGGGCCTGGATACCACTTCTGTTAGAGCTGTCCTTGCTCAGGTTGGAAGAGTCAGAGGGGATTAGTATGAGTAGCAGGTCCAAAGGTTTCTGCCCAGGTTCCCTGGGCTGTGTTGTTGCTTGCTGTCTCCCTCTGACCCCAAATGTGTGCTGCTTTTGCCTTCATCATGTCTCCGCCCCTGCAGACTCAAAGTACCCCAACACTCCTCTTAAGTATCTTTTTATTGCTGACAAAGCATGTAACACACTTGGGTTTAGGATATATCAACAAGCAAAGCTTTATTGAATCGATACTCAGTATTAAAAAGTGTCAGAGTGTGATACACAAAGCAAGAGAAAAGCAGTGCTTTTTTTTTTAAAAAAAGAAAATAAATCGTTTGCTGAATGTATGGCCCAAGCACTACAGTAACTAGTATCTGTTTCACAGTAGTTAGTAACATTTAGGTAACTCTCTTCTTTCTTGTAGCAGGGTCTCAGCAGAGCTGTACAGGGTTTCAAGCTGTTCACTGGGCGTGAACTAGGGCACCTGCTCCCTGGCCATACCCAAATCCCTTGGGGCCAAAGTTCTTCGCGTAACAACCTGCAAGAAAAAAATGTGGAGTAGCTGAGGCTTTGGGCTTGTCAATTATATCACCAGAACACCTCAATCCAAAGCAATGCTTAAAAACATGTTGATAAGCTGTGTGACTGCCATGACTGAACTCGGCAGCTACAGCTGTTGGGTCAGCATAGCTCCCAACCTACTTCATGAAAGCAATTCCTACATCGGTTCCACAGCTGGATGTCTGTGATACCAAACCACTGTGTGGATCAGTTTCCATAAAAGCACCATAAACAAATTATCTTTCTTTCCTTACCTTTACAATAGATTTCTCCCTCTTTTTCAGTTAGGGTTGTAGATTCTAAGCTTTTTCCACACTTGGCGCATCGGAAGCAGTTTTTGTGCCATGGCTAGGGGAAAAAAACAACAGAGCAAGACAGGTTAGATATACAGGATGCCTGAGTTTGTAAAAAATGCATTAACTGGAGAAGCCTGTATCAGTATTGCTTGTAGATGACTGGTGCAATAAAAACCAGTTCAAGTGCATGAGACTGTCTGCATTTCTGCAAGTGGCCCAAAGCCCCAAATTCCACACAGCATTCTGCTCAGGGCAGCATTTTGAAAGGTTTGGGCTTGCTCTAATCAATTCAGAGCAGAACTCTGGCTCTCTATAGCGAGTCAGACAGCTGGCAGACTGACACACAGTTTTACATGGTATTTTCAGAGAATATCCCCTGCCTGCTGAAATATTCAACCTTCACCCTAAGCTGCACACCACAAGACTGTTCTCTCTTTTGGGGCAAAAGCACTCCTCTAGTCTACTTCAAGCCTCTGGCAGAAGATCACGTGGAAGCTTCACCTCAGAAATACAAAGGGAGCCCTCGTCACCCTGCACTTGAAGTGCTTTCTGTTTAATAAAGTTGAAGACCAGATTGATTTGACCATTTCCAATGTTGAAAAATACAATTTTAGGGTAACTCTGCCACACAGTTGGTTCCCTACTGGAACCCACATAACGTATCTTGCACATTATAAGGTCCAGGTAGCAGGTACAGAAGGGCACAGGCAGTTCCTTACCTTTCCAGCTCCTATTACTTTCTCTGCTGCATAAACAGAATCACCACACCTGGAGCATTTCTCTGCCCCACCGAACTTCTGAGCAAACTTTGAAGTGTTTGGACTTGTTGTGGGCCGGTGAGGAGAGGGTGTGCTGAAAGAAAGGGGACATTCGTTGTCTTTACTCTTCTACTAAATGACCTCTTGCTCTTCTTTACAACAGTAACAGAGCTGTATCTAACACACAGTACAGAATACAGTACTTTTGCAAAACTGGAGAGGTGAGTTCCCAACAAAGTTATCTAATTACATTTGGTGGGGGGGGGGGGAAAAAACAAATTAAAAAAAAAAAAAAAAAAAAAAAAAAAAGGCCATGTTTCAAAGGAAAA
>NW_009954190.1:956574-962754 GCF_000747805.2 Chaetura pelagica | reverse complement strand
TCCCAACAAAGTTTTTTAAATTAATTTGGGGGGGGGGGGGAAACAAACAATTAAAAAAAAAAAAAAAAGAAGAGAAAGGCCATGCTTCAAAGGATAACAAGAAGCTACTGTAAAAGCTTGTTTTCTGAGAAGACTTTACCTTTTCACTTCTCTCTACAAGTGCTGAATTCTGTATCAGGACACGGATTTATCAGATAGTAAGCTACCAGTAATTCTGTTCAACTCCTGCTTACTGACCATAATCTGGAACCTGATAGGATCACTGAACCTGGCTGGAGCACATACATCATATAAACATCAGGCATTTCATTTGGGAACTTGCACAAAGCAAGTTTTGAGGCATACTTTAGCTTCTTCCCATATGCTTTGCTTTACACCAAGAACTTTGAATCAGAGTAGGAATGTTTACTATTTAATAGGCCTTTTGGCTTTGGCTAACTAAGCACAAATGGTTCTTCATGCCAGTTAAAAATTTATTCTTGTAGTCCCAGATTCTCAGGTCTCTGAATCCATCCCTGCTGGAACCTGTTGAAGATTTTCATTTGCACCTTATTTAGGACAGCAACTCAAGACCCATAGTCTCCTCTGTGGGCTTGTGCAGAGCCATCAGCAGCTCCGTAATCCAGCCCCTGTGACTTACGCATATGGTTAGTGCATCTTTACCTGCACCAACTCCTGTTCTTATGGTGCCTATTCACACAGTTACCAGTGGAAGCTTTGTGCACTGCAGGTTAAATTTTCCAGTATGTATATTCCAGACAATAGGAACTGAACAAAATCCAGCCCGAGGGACTCCTCTTAAAAGAGTATTGGAGGACAAGGGTCACACACCCCCAGCTCAGCAGACTCACCTCTCGGGCTTGATGCCTAGTCTCTCTCCCCTGTCCATGTTCAGCGTGCCTGCCCCTTGGCCATATCCATAACCTTTTGGGCCATACTTTTTTCCATAGCAAGATTTGCAGTAAACTTCAGCATCATGAATGGCTACAGTTGTGCTGTCCAAGTTTTTCCGGCAGACCACTGGAGGGGAATAAACAAGTTCAGTTGCCTTAAGGGACCGTTTCCATCAGCACATTCAATAAGCCAAAAATCGAGTGAGAAGTGACATTATGGGTTTCCTTGTCCACAGTTCTTTCTCTTAGGCTGTGTGACTGCCAGAGATTAGGGGGGGCAGGTTGTTGTTTGAATTAGCCTATAAAGGGCTCTATTCCTTCCCACTTCTCCATGATTGTGACATTTAAAGCCTGGAAACTTGCTGTGGTTTGATGAATGAGGCAGCTCATAAACCCCAATTGTGGAGTCAGCAGTTTCCCTTGACAGATGCCATACAGCATGAAGCAAAAGTCTATCAGTGGACAAGTGCCCATGTTTTGCCCTTTTGACCAGGGTGGGGCTATTTTAAAACAACCTTCAAGGTTTTTCCTCTACTTCAGTACTGGTTTGGTGCAGAGCTGGGACTGTTTCACAGCTGGCACTGGAGAGGCAGTGTTTTTCTGGCATTCCCAGCATTGTCCCTCAGCACAATACAAGCACTCTGCTCAAGGTTACAGTAGAAGGCAGAACTATTTCCTTCTTAAATCTTCTTTTGTATCCCAACTGGCACAATCTTTCCATCTGCAACAGCATTATGCACGTGCTAAAGAATTTGGGGAGAAAAAAAAGCCTTATGAATTTTTTGTTTAAAAAGAATGTTAAGGTCTTCAAAATACTGGGTGACCTTTGCTTATGGCATTCATTAGCTCAAATATTATTTTTATAAGACACAAATATCCAATAAGTAAGTGAACTAATGCATGTTTGTCAAGTCTACAGACTTTAACCCCAACAGAACTATGCACTATGGAAAGGCAAATACTCAGACACACTAGAGCCATTGTTTGACTCTAAGTTCCAGGTTTCCTTTAATAGAAACTCCCATAAAAGGCTGAAAATGAGGCAGCCGAGACATCTAATCTTTTTTTGTGAGTGCTGCAGAGCTAAGGGAAGGGACTGTAGGTGTGCTGAGGCTCACATGCCAGCACGGTGGGCTGACATGATGTGCTGCAGGTTAACAGCAAACTAGTTTGAGATTGCCAGTTGTAGCTCTGGCTTGAGGGATAAAGCCCAGCTCTGCCCGTAGGTATTAAACCCCAGCAAGCAGGACAAACCAATACCTCAGGTCTGTAGTAAGGTAAAATTCTCTGATTCAGACAGACAGGCTGTTTGTTTGCAAAGCAGGAGCCTCTGATTCAGAGTGACCCTTTGTTCCCTTCATCTAAGCAGAGGTCTTTTCAGCAGAGAAAGCAATTTTCAATGCCTCGCTGGGCTTGTTGGTTGGACTGGAAAATAATGCTTTGGACTCCTTTCATCTGAAATAAACCACAGGCCCTCGTGCCAAGAAAGTCTAGGCTTTTGGCCATGCTAAAGCGTTGAAAACTCAGCTGTGCTCAGGCATGCTGGTGTCCTGGTCTGTGTGGGATTTCAGAGCAGGGGTTTGGTAACTGCTCGTTCTGCTGCTGCCAGCCCCAGGACCACCAGGAGAAGCCCACCTGAGCTGAGGTTAGTGCAAATGGGGCTCTGTCATTGGGCATTATCCTCTGCATGAGCAACACTGAACCCAGGTTTCCATCCTACAGATCCCTTAGACTCCTGAGGAGAAGGCTGGGAGCAGGGAAAATAGAAGAGAAAAACACGACATGCTCTGTTTTGGGGACTGTGGGGTGGTGCATCCCACCCATCCCACTCTGGACAGGAAGGACAACATCTCTCATTGACACTGCCAAGCCCAAGAGACATGTGGGGAAGCAGGACTCGAGCCCAAGATGCGATGGACAAGGCAATTGTTGGTGGCTGCCACCCCCTGCACGTCACAGGTGCCAGCTGACCCTGGGACATCTCCTGTGGGCCAGCACCTTGCTGTTGGGACCCCCCAAGCTACGCCAGGAGAGATTTTGCAGGGGAGCAGGAGGGGAATACTTACTGCAGAGGAAGCAGCACCGGTGGAAGCTCCTCCCGTCACACTGCACCTCCTCAGCGTGGTAGACGGTGCGGCCGCAGGCGCCGCATTTGTTGCCACCTCCCCAGTTAGGCATGGTGGTTCTGCACCCCCAGCCGGGCCGGAGGGGAGAAGGGGAGAGGTTTGTTAGCCACGGTGTCCTCCATCACCCCAGCTTGAGGACACTTGGGCTTACAGAGTCCTTTAAACCAAGTCTGCAAAGGTTGTGCGTAAGAGCACAAGCCTGCGGCTTTGCCAGCTGTTTAAAAAACATGACTTTCCACCGCACGAGAAGTTTTTATGATCAGATCAACTTCTCTGCCATCCAGAACCCAGAGCAGAGTGGAAGGCTTGGTCGGGCTCTCTACGGCTGCTTGTAAAATCAGATGGACTGGCAAGGGGAACAGAGACAGTCTTCAGGAGACATGTCCTCCCGTCCCTGCCTGGGGATTTGAAAGTTACATAAACTGGATGTTAACAAATTACAGTTTCATACACAAGGGCTTTACTGTACCTGAGTGAATGCCCCCCCCAATGGATTTAATTTCTGTGTCAATGCTTTGTTAATGCTGGGCCTCTTGTCTGGTGGAAGCAAACCAATCGTGCCAACAATGGCATTTTGTTTTACTGCGGGGCCTATCATTTGGGATGCTGTACAAGCCAAAGTTCATTGCACCAGAGAACGACTTATTAGGGCTGCAGAGACACTGAACCTGCACTTCAGAAAGTTCAGTGGGGAGTATTTCCCAGAGACTGTGTCACTATTGCACAAACCATGCCTTTACCAGAGATGTGTATGAACCAAACCAAGATGCTCAAGGGGCCACAGCTGCTTTAAAATAAAGTAAAACTCCTTCTCCTGCATTACTTGCAATGGACACTCAGAAGACTAGCAGGGAGGGACAGGCACCAGCACCCATCCTGTCAAAATACAGCCTTGGGAACAGCCTCTCACAGTAAGCCAGAAGCAGCAACTGTTCCATGTCAAGCTGAGCTGCCCCCTCCTCAGCTCCCTGGCCCTCTTGCCATCACCACCACCAGCTCCCACCCAGCTCAGCTGCTGGAAGCCCAGAGGGCACCTCCTGACACCCTGCCCCACCAGCATTACCGTTCCCTCCAACATGCTCCCCACAGCAGCACTGTGGTACAGGTCAGCTACTGGGGAGGGAAAGAAAGAATTTATTGGGAACTTCTGACTTCTTTTGGCACAACCCACCTCCAGTTACCCTTAGAAGCTCCCCTATGTTGGTGAGAGAGGGAGAAGAGTCATGTGACAGCACCCCCACACAACATCCATGGCCTGCTGCCTTCAATCTGCTTTGCTGCTCATCCTCATTGAGCCTGAAGCAGAGGGCTACCAATCTCCAGTTGTCCCCCAGGCCAGCAGAGACGAAATAGAAGAGCCATCATGACACAGGGAGCCAGGGAGAAGCACTTTGCCTCAACATGACCTTCTTCTAAGGGGATCTCGCCAACCTGTGTGAGAGACCTCAGTGCAGAGGGATCTCATTGCTGCCTCACGCTCCCCAGGCACAGCAGAGCAGACTCACAAATCCCATCTCAGAGCAACAGTTTTGGCTGAGCCTGAATTAAGTGACCCATCTTGCCAGTGCTGCTAAAACAAGGCTCCTGCCCATGCAGCCTGACCAGGAGTTGGTCAGTTTTAGGGACGCAGGGAAGGTTGCAGGGCTCCCAAGTAAGCGACGCTGCCAAGTAGCTGCTACAAGACCTTTGTCTGAGACAAGCAGACAAGCCATTCATGGCATGTGGGAAAATAAGATTAGTTTATTAACCCAAATTGGGGCATCTTAGGTACATTCCTAAGCAAAGGCTTAGGAAATTTCCTCGGAGTGGCTGAGCAGTGCCATTTGCACACTGACACTAATTACTGAGATATCCCTTTGTTTAATACTTCCACGGGATTAGCACCATTACTGCTCCATGGTTTAGCACTAATACCCTGACTGAGCTCATAAAATTAGTTTTATGACATTCCCCACTTTGCCTTTGTCATTCTTGGCACAACCGTGGAGTCTAAAAATTAAGATTCCATTTCTTTTATTCAAGTGCTTGGCTGTGCTACTGCACAGCAGCTGACATCAATCATGGGAAAGAGCGTCCTTAGTTAAAGGGAATATAGGCTGCACAGAGCTTTGGAAAAGGAATGCATGCACTGGGAAAAAAAAAAAAAAAAAAAGGAGGATAAGAGATTCCTTTCCACTTTGTATGCTTTCCAAAACATAAATGGTATTTGGTACAAGAACTACTTCTTCTGTCTTTTTCCCTCACCATCCCTACACTCATGTTCTTTTGTGGATTTACATGAGTCTAAATTATTTTTCTCATTTTGTTAGGAAACAATTTCTTAGTTTCCATGCTCACTACCAACAGTTTCCAGCTTTGCCCCAGATTTCCCATGTAACACTGGGCAACATGGGGTGCAGCTCTACCCCTTCTGCCTAAGGCAGACAAAGCAATAGATGATCTGGGAACCATTTGCTGACTCAAAACCTCTGATAAGGGCTCTGGGAATTCATCACAGAAAAAACAAAAAGGAGCTGAAGTTGGTACTTCAAGGTGACCTTGGTCTCTTCGATAGAAGATACTTCCATTTATCCTCCCCACAATGTTCCCATGACAGCTTGTGTGGGAAGAGCAGCAATATGTCCTCAATTACCTCACAGCAAGGGCTGCCCTGAGGCACCAGTGCCCAGAAGGCACCCAAGGAGAAAAGGGCTGAGGGCTTGAAGAACCTCTGCAAGTAGGAGAGTGTACAAGCCTGTATCCCTGCCCACAAGCTGCTCTCTCTGTGCCACCTGGGGGCTTCATGCTGCCCAGGTCTCCCTTTGATTGCTCCCCAGGTAACCTGGCTCACATTCCCAACCCGCATTAGGCCTTCCCTGTTCCCTCAAGCCTCTCTGGCTGGTTCGGGCAGGCCTCCAGGGTGCTCGAGAGCAGTAATTAAACATCCAGATCATCTCACTACCAGTACCAAGAGCTTTGACTTTTAGCTGCAGGTTTGTTGGCAGCTACTTTCCTCTAATCAGAAAATCCCGACTTCTGCTAAGCTCGTACCCGGGCAAGAGGGGAGCGCGTTACTCAGCAAAGACCTTCCCAACCCGTCTGATAACAGCAGGTTTACAGGCAGGGAACCTAAACCAGCCCCGCGGAAGCCCTGCACGCTGCTGCCCCGTCGGATGCAGCGA
>NW_009954190.1:941878-955616 GCF_000747805.2 Chaetura pelagica | reverse complement strand
GATGGGATGGGATGGGATGGGATGGGATGGGATGGGATGGGATGGGGTGTGAGCCCCGAGCAGCGCACGTCGCAGCGCCCTCCCGAACCGCAGCTCCGGTGGATCCATGAGGAAGGACTGGAACAGTTTTCACAGCAGCCCGGCCTGTCCGCAGCGCAGCCCCGCGCTGGAGCTGCTGTGTAAAAGCAGCCCCTTCCCCAGCCCTGCAGGGCTGTCCTGCCCCGGCTGGTTCGGCACAGATATACACAGAGAGCTCCCTGCATTTACAGGGATATGCTGATTTATCTCATCCTCTTTATTAATCAAATACCAAATCAGCTGCTTGTTACCCACGGGAGCACCTGGTTGCTCCATTTCAGCACAGGAGCGACCTCCTCACGCACAGACCAGAAGCGAAGCCGGCTGAGCTGGCTGGAGGCAGCTCCTCACAAAACCTCCAGCAGCCAAAGGGCTGGATGCAGGTCGGGTGAGAAACAGGCCCCACGGGACTGTTGGCTCAGCGGGCTGGGCAACCTGCAACCCGCACTGCCCCGCAGCTGCCACTGGGGCCCAGTGGCCTGTACCACGAGGCTGAAGGTGACCTCCCCGTCAGGCACGGCAGCGAGGGAGGTGAGCTGTGCTCTCCCCTCAAAGTGTGCTTCCAGTGGCTGCAGGCTGTGTGCTGGGTTTTTTCCTTCCCATCTGTGATTTTCTTTTTTTCGTTTGCAGTCAACTGTGAATGAGTCAACTGTGCAGGATTTATGTCTCAGACCCCTGTTCTGCCAAGCGAAGGCAGTATTGGTTCCTGTGGAACAAGGGGGTGTTTGCTGAGAGCAAGACCAAGAGCCTGACCTCAAGCATCATAGCAAAAATTGTACTCTAGGTTTTGAGGGAAGGGAGCATAACGAGAAGCAGAAGTATTAGCAACTGTTGTTTCACGACTTAGAGGTTACATGAAGGAAGAGGATCTCTCCAAGTCAGACAAGTAAGAGGGGTGTGAGTCAGAGCAGACTGACTCCATTTATTGCATGAAATGCCTGTGCTCTCTTGTCCAACCTGTCCCACTCCCAGCCCTGCTGGAACTACATGTAATGATGCTAAGTTATTTACCATGTCTCCCGAGGTAGCCTCCAAAGTTATTAGATTTTCTCTTTTGATAACATTTCCTACAGATTATAAAAAATAAACAGCAGACATCCCAAAGGAAAGAGAGTAGTACTGCAGTTCTGGTGAGGTCTGACCGTCCTCAGAGAAGGGGAATTCTCACTGTGAATAAGGGGCCACACTGGTGCAAATAAAGCTCTTCCGTGGCGAGGCACTGCCAAGTGAGCTAGAAGAGAGGCTGACATTCAAGAATTAATTTTCTCATGTCTAATATTTAGTCAGTCTGTTAGAAGCAGAGTAACTATAAGGCACAGACATGCATATATTGATAAGTCCATTACTATAGGAACAATATTAAGGAATATGTTACTGCAACACTTGGGAATAATACCTTGTAATAAAGGAAAACAAAAGCAAGAATGAAAACTTTCCCCACATGCTTTCTTTCTATTGAACAGGACTATTTATATCAATACATTTTATAAATATAAGTATGGTTATATGTTATCTATAAATCCATCCTTATTTTGTATATAAAGATACATACCCTGTCTCCTCAGCTGATCTCTTCTTCTCTGTCTGTCTTTCCTGAGGGCACAGTTTGGAATTTTTTTAAGATAAAGCCTGCATCTCACCCTGCCACATTCCTCCTCACTGCCCTGCACTCCTTCACCTTGTTAGCCTGAGCATCCTTCCCATTGCCCAAGCAGCCCAAATGCCCTCTTCACCCCCCTCACCACCCTCTGGACACAGTCCCATCTTTCTTCATGCCTAATACCTGCCATAAATTCCTCTTTCCAACTCACTTGCCCAAAAGCTCAGATACTGCCTCTTCTCACTGGGCTGGGGAGGAGCTCCCACCGAGCCACCCCCATGGCAGGTCCCTGCAGGCAGTGGGGATCCCACAGCCTGCCAGCTTTTTGTCTGACTTTGGCCATTTTGAGCTCAGCAGCTTGTAATTAGGACAGGGTGTTTTTTTTCGGAGAAACAGTATTGAAGTGTATTAACAGCTCCTGTTCATTCCCCTGCTGACCTGACAGCTCTGTGAGTGGAGAGGTGTGCTTCCATTTCCTTCTGCTTCCTCTGCCATGGGAAAGCCCCTGCACACAAAACAGTTTTCCCTTGTAAAATTGCCCCGAAGCATGTTCGTCACCTCAGAACAAATTTCTCAAGGTTTTAGCTGTGCCATAATTGTATGTAAAGGTTGTTTTCCATGTGTCAGGGAGCTGAGTAAATCAACAGCTTGTCTGACCTAGTTACTTCTCAAAAGATTTGTGAAACATCAGAGTCCTCAGGTCTTTTATATCCACAAAAATACCTTCCACTCACCTGGGATTTTCTTATCCTCAGTTGATCTTGCAAGCATGGTCCCACATGTCTGCTTACAGCAGAGTGAATCTGCTTGCTCTTCTGGTAATCCTTGCTATTATTTTATGGAAATTTATTCTAGATAATCCAGATTTTATTTTGCAGGGGGGTTAGTCATATTCTGACATTGTTCTTGTCAGATTTAGTTTTATCCAAGTACTGCTACTACCAATAGAGCTCCCTTAATTATGTTATTGGGGGTGCATAATTTAGCTAATTTTCCCATTACAAAAGACTGTTTTAAAGCTAGCATTAGAGCTTATCATTTACCAACATTTGAGGTCAACCACCTTACAGCGGTTTCCATGGTACCTTGATTAATTTCTCACTGGCCAACCCCCAGACTTGCCCCTAGTGAAGGGAATTTTCCTTTGCACTTCATGCAATATCAGCCACTGAAAAATTAATCCATGCCCAGAGTTACTCAGATTTACCCTATGCTAGAAGGGCATATGTGTTTACCTAATTTTCTTGTCTAAATATTCATACATCTCAATAGTGCTATACATTAATTTCACCATAAACATGAGAATGATAAACCAACGGAGTTTGCACAAATTAATGAAATTACAGAGGGTACCGGAGCTGTGGGGTTTTTAAATCAGCTCTTTGAATCCAAAATACAGATCTCAGAGACATTCAGTAGGAGAAGCCTGTGCTTTCCATGCTCATGGATTTATTTATCATTGGTCATATTTACAAATTATTTTACTTCTAGAACATATTGATTCTAGGATAAAATTGATTACAAAATCCTCATATGCCTAGTGATTATAAGTAATAGCTATTTGGTATCCAAAACCAACATGATCTAGTCTAGCGTAATTTTATGAAACCTGTAAGTCTTTGTTAACCTACGTTTTAATATCAGTGATGCTGCTCAATAGAGAAAATAATAATCAGATTTGTGACCCTATTCTAAATCTATCCAGATCTTCCTTTTTATAGACCATTTGTTTTTTCTAATATACCTCATGATATTTGTTTCCTAAGATCGGACTGGTACTGAAGAGTCCTCTGCTGTCAGGAATTCAAAATTAAGAAATGAAGAAAATTTAAACGTTTAATTTAAAACATTTGCTTTGTTCTAAGTCACAGCCAAGGGAGATGTGTGTGCTGCAGCACAGGTCCTCAAATTTATTAGGCTTTTGCAGCATCCCAGATGTTTCCCGCATTGAGGAATTATTCTTGGTCCCACCTGAAGTGCTAAAGCATCTAGTATTATTCACGAAAAGGAGACTGAGCATCACCTGGATGCATCATCACTTGGGTTAGATCTGCCACCTATCCCAGGATGATTTGTAGTGACACAAGGTCAGTAAATCACCCAGATCACTTCTGAGCAGTGCAGCATGGTTGTGCAGATGTGCACGAATGGTGCCATGCTCTGCCATGCTCCATCCATCATCACCAGGGATGGCCACAGTGGCCTTTGCAATGCTTCAACCTGATCTGAGGTTTATCTAAACCCTATAAAGATGGAAGAAACAGAAGGTTTGCATCTAATCCTAAATACATGTAGCGAGGTAAAGCACAGTATAGGCTGCCAGTGCTGATGTTATCAGGCACTGTAAAACCCCAGCAGAACATTGAGGTTATTATATTCAAGTTCTGAGGTTTTGAATGGAGGTTTCTGGAAACCTAGCAAAACATGAGCTCTGTTTTAGATGCCAGCTCAGCAGAATACTAATACCTACACTATTAATGATGTCACCTCCCTGGCAGGAGGCATTCTGTCAGCTGAAAGTATTGATTTCTTTAATAAACCTCGATTTATTCACCATAGACTCCTGAGGCCAGACTATCCCTTGTGTTGTGCCATGGAAAAACCTCCAGGCAAGAGCTTTGGTAATCTCAGCCATGAACAAGCTCTGTCACTGACTGACAGGATTTCATTAGTGCAGGACAAAATCTGAAGACCCGCACAGCTTGTTCCAATAATAACAGTACTGCTTTTGAGGAGGGCAGGGAAATGTGTTTGATATTAGACAGCAGACAAAGAAGGGATGGCAAGGTGAAGTGGTCTGACTCTGCTGTTTTCAGAAAGCTTCCCAGCTCCACCAAGCTGCTAAATGAGTTGCTGGGAAGATGTCACCCAGATAGCAGATGACAGCCTTGCTAAATCCATAATGTGAAAAAGCAGTGGTAGGGCTGAAAAAAGAGCCCATGTGATTATTATTTATTTTCCCCCCCTATTGTCCCCTTTCCCAGCAATGTCTGGGACCCTAAACCCTTCTTCCTCACCCTAGTACCACTACGTGTAGCTTCTTGTGCTGCTCCAAGGTGAGCTGTGCCAGGACAGGATGGTGATCATGGTTTTCCCTGCCTGCCTGCCAAGGAGCACTGCTTCAGGCTCCGTTACATCACCTGTGAGCAGCCTTCATCAGAGCCACTGGCAGCCTTGGGCCAGGGCTCCCTGGTAGATGTTGTGAGAAAGAGGAGGGTGGATGGTTTCCAGGTTGCATTGCGTTCCCATCGTGGAGTTTCCTGCATCCTTACATCAAAGGAAAAGCATTTCGGACTCCACAGAAACAGCTGGAGGGAGGTCAGCAGAAAACCCAGCAACGTGCTGATGCCTGCTGGAAACCAGGACATTTCTGTGGATGCTGGGTTGCTACAAAACATATCTTTGGTGGCCCCACCCCCGGCAGCCCCACATGCTAAGATACACTTGTGCCTCACCTTTCCCAGGCTAGGAACATCAAATCTAGGTAGAGGGAGTGGAAGTTTTGGCCAGAAACCTTTCCAGCCTCAAGGGGAATAAGCTGTTGAGTGTGGTTGGGCTGTGGCACATCTCCTTGCAACCAGTAGTGTTTTAATTGCCCTGATGGTCTGCAGAGGGGCTCAGTGGGATTTAATATTGTTCCTGTTCCCAGCTGAACAAAATGAGCATCAGGCTCTTACTTCACAACTGAGTGTGATGCCAGTGACAAACACATGCCACTGTGGAGTGCATGAGAGTGCTATGAAGTCTTTCATTTCCAGAAGTATAGTCTCTTGGTGTGAGAAAGACCACACTCTCCCTGAACATGATCGTGCTTCATTAACAGCATGTTGACCTAGAATAGGTGGCACTGGATGTGGCACGAGCAACAAGAGGCCATCATAAACTACAGCCCACCTATGTTTCCTTAGCCTAGAAATTGAGTATCTGCAGCAGGTTCTACCCACAAAGCAAGGGAGACCATTTCTGTTAGCTCTGGTTGGGCCAGTTCCTGTCTCTGACACATCCCTGGTGTGCAGGATTCATGGCACCAGCTGTGTGATACAGCAGTAACACCTGACATCCACATTTTCCTATGTGTTTTAGGAAGAATTGAAGCTGATCTGCTCACCTTAGTGCCATCCGAAGGCGAGTGTATATCTCATGAATTAAACAAGCTGATGCTGATTATTAATACAGTTATCATCACTGGTTGGAGTACTTTAATTACCTCTATGACTAAATAACTGCCCCATGGAAATGCTGATTATAAGCAGGGGTTTCAGCAAGGATAGGATGTCAAGACTGAGTGCTTGGAGATGTCTCCATGATTCTATCAACATGCAGAGCACCTTAATGCAGGGTGATCACCCGATGTGAGATGCCAAGCAGAAACTGCTCATCTGGAATGCTGCCTTCCATCAGCAGCAGGGACAGACATCAGCCATCACGGGCACTGACACTGGTGCTCCCCTGATCCCTTGACCCCACTGCACTTTCCTACTCCCATTCCCGTCCGTGCTCCACTCCTCTCATTAACCATAACTTAACCAAGGTGTGCAATGGCTCCCAGCTGAAAATAGCTGTGCAAAAGTTGTTTACAGTGGCAGTGCTGGCTTTGGCTGATCACTGAACTACACCAGCAGCAACAAATCATTGTCAGGCACTCTGTTTTTCTGCGGTTTCTTTGGATAACAATTTATGACCTCCTTCCATGCACTGCGAGTGAAAACAGGCTGCTCTTAAGGAGAACACGTTGGCTAGCTATTGCACATCACACAGTCTTGGCAATGATCACTTTTTCCTGGCACAAATACAGAAGCACTAGGAAGCTACGGGATGTCAGACCCTCTTCTGTATGGTGCTGGTGGTCAGTCTTCTGCAGTTGGTGTATTCATTGTCTTTAATGCTGCATTCCAATTATGTTGGCTGTGGTCACGTAACATGCACTCTGTAACAGTGCACACACTGTCCTGCTAAGGCAGAGCAGCACCTGTACCATACAGATAATTTTGTGGAGAAATACAGGTGTAAAAGAACCAACAGTGCCAGAGCTGAAAGGATTCCTGCAGATATTTTATCAAATCAGAAAAGGAAGATCCAGTTTTAACAGAAGAGAAATTCCACAGTCAGAAAAAAAGCCCAGACAAGTTACAATATTTTCCTTAATTGGATAACAAATGTCACCTTTGGAATAAATAGAAAAAAACCACAGTTATTCTTTTCTCTTTTTTGTGCTGTCAGTTTGTTATTTGCACTTCACTGAGCAAGGCAGTGAAACAAGGCTGTTGTGCTTCTTATTGATTCTGCTTTGTGTTCAAAATCAGTTTATCATTCTAGATGTTGGGCAACAGTAAAGGCTGTTTTCTTTTCTAGAACAGATGAGACAGATATCTGCACTAACTTTAGAACTGAACAAATTACCATTGTCTACCAGAAGGACATTTCTGGTAGATGAGTGATAACAAGGGAAACTGGAACAGAGATAAGTAGGAAGGTAATATGCAAGGTCCCAGTGGAGAAAGTCTCTGGATGAGCACAAAGCACCAACATTTAATGCCGTTTGAGATTTGAAGAGTCAACAAGGGAGACAGATAATCATCAGCATGAGAAAGATTTTAGTTTTAGGTTGAAAATAAATTATTTTACAATTCAGAAGTTTGTTAATGACAAACTGGCTAATAGCTGCAAAAATATATGTATTTTATGTTATCCTTCCAAGTCATGGTACTACTTGCACAGTAAGATTTTTTTTTTTAAATTTTATTTTATTTTTTGTCCTAGGATTATTTTTTTTCCTGTAGCATTCCAGATGTTCAAAAGCTTTAATAAACAATATGTTAATTTAAATTCCAGGAGAGATTTAGGGATGATTTTTCCTTACCACCAAAATGCTTATTCCCCAAACTCAAAAAAATAATTTCCCCCCTTTTTTTTTTTATTTTCAGGAACTGAATTTCAACTCAGAAATTTATATAGCCATATGCATCTGTGTGTAGATACATATATGTAACTATATGCATCACTGTAGTGATGTCTGGGTCATTTTTAGTCCTTGGTTACACACTTTATTATTTACTCTTTATTATTTGTTCTGCATGTTGGAGCTCAGTGCAAGTACACATCATCACTTCAATATAAACCACATAAAACTTTCCCCTCATGACTGAAAACATCATCAACTAGCGTGTTCTGCCCTGCAGCTTAGCACTATCTTTGTGTGCACATAACAGCCTCGGGGACGTGGCCCAGAGTGGGAGGAACAGCAGAAGGGTCTTTTGTCTTTCCTCCCTCTTGGTGGCTGATGTATGTTGTGCTAGAGCAGCTGTGGCTGTGGGCTGTTGTGCTGGTGGGGCTCTGGAGTTGTCACTGGGCTGCAAAACCTTCCTAAAGAGTAGGTGAGCCCCTAGTATAGACAATGCTGAGGCCAAATCCTGAGGCCACTAATGCCAACTAAAAGAGTCCCATGGCTTTCAGCAAGGTCTAGATGGGCCTTCACTCCTTTTCTTTGGCCGTCTTCCCCCGTCTCACGGTGAGGACAACAGCAGCCAATGCTGGGATAGCCGATGGGGAGCAATGAGTTTTAACTGCTTTGTGCCATGTCCCATCACAGCTGGTTACAACTATAATCCTCTCACTCATCAGAGGTCAACACACTGGCCTGTAAATGAGATACGAGGCTGTTACTGTTCTGGTTACTTAGCAAGCAGCTTTCTGCCTGCCTCTCCTTCACCCTACATGTTCCAGCCCTGCTCCTGCACTGAGCTGACACATCACTATTTCCAGTAGGGAATTCTCAGCACGGCTGGGGCCAAACCCCACAGAAACTGGAGGGAAAGTGCAACAAGCATGGAAAAATTTCAGCAGCACCACTAAAAAGCCTTCATGTTAATTTTACATTCTAACCTTTCTGTTTGCTTTACATCAGAGAGAAAAGAGTTTTGTTTCCAACTTGTGGCTATTTGGTGGGAATTAGGCCTTTTAAAAGCTCCTTGGCATTGTACGTGTTCATCTAAAACAAGCTTTTAATGTCCTAAGAGTAATTACATGGGCCTGAAATTCACAGCTAAATTTTTTTTGTATTTATTTACATACAATTGTTGTCATTCGACCAGATGCTGTTTTCAATTCAGCATTATGTTCCCAGTGAAGAGGTTAACAGAAGTCAAAAGTAATTAGCTCTTCTAAAATGCAGTAATTTTCTGCATAACAGAATAAGATTTTATTATTATTGTTATAGCAAAAGACATAAGGTAAAATAAAATAGCTTTGCGGGTTAGCACAATTTTTACTATTTTGTATTTTCAGTGGTCTTTTCTAAAAGTTAGAGAAGGGAATGGGGTGATTCTATTGCCTCTCTTGCAAACTGACTTTTCTTTTACCACATTCAGGTTGCTCTTAGCCACTTGGTATTTCAGGAAAATGTTCTCAAAGTGCTGGTGAGCTTCAGGAGTACAGTTCTCCTTCAGAGAGATGACAGGCATGCAGCTTAGACACCAAATATGTCTTTGGTCACGCAGATTAGACACTAAATCCCATTATCTGTAGGACACCTGGAAGCCTTGGAGGTTTTGGAGATTTCTGCTAGTTTCTTTCCTTGCTTCCAGCCCACCAGTTTACAGCTGGGCAAGAAGTGCAAGGCTGGCAGGACACTTGGCCAGACATTTTCTTGCCTGTTCACTCGCATTTTGCTCACTGTGCTGGTAGCTCATGAGCGGTATTGTATGTGCTCAAGCAAACTCTATGCTGGCTCAGTGAAGACTTCACCACAGAGGATGGAGACTCTGCACTTGTGTGTGGATGTCTGTGGGACTCAGCCCATTATTAGGGCCTTCTTGTTGGAAATGAGGGTTTATGATAGGGGAAAAGACGTGTTGCCTGGTCCAGTGAGAAGGAAAGTGCTGACAGCTTGGCTGCCACCAGGGCACTGCGCTTGTTGCTCTGGATTTGTACAACCAACCAAAGCCCTTCATGAATGAGGAAAGTTAGTGGTCCTTGGAGCTGATTTTTTTAGCTACTGTAACTTTGTATGACATTCAAATCTGTGTAAATGTAATCTTTTCCTGGTGTTTTATAAGCCAATTACCTCAGTACTATGTATGGAAGCAGTTTCCAGCAGTTACTTGCTTGCTTGTATAAACACTTCCTGATATTAATTTTGCTTTCATTGCCTCTCCATTCCTCCTGCTCCCGCCTTGTGGAAAATGCAGGACACACCATGTTGCCTAATCCTTTATTTTCCCCTGTGCCTGGCAGTCTTTTCTCTACCTCCACCCCAAAGCCTTCACCTGGCTTGTTTTGCTCCACCTTGTCTGAAAGCAGCTCACAAGTTGGTACAAAATGCACGTGTGTGCAGACACATGCACCTATACATGTGTGGATATGAACATATTGTTTTCACGTGGACCAGGAGAGCAACATGGTTAACATCAACTCACATCTATTGCCCTGATGTTTTCAAATAACTGTTGTCAAGTTTCAGTATCATTTTAGTTTGTCTTAGCAGTCCATTTATAGTTGAATTCATGTAGTATTTTATTGTTGGATTCTTTTCTCTCTAGTTCAACAGTACTTCAGGGAAGAAATGCTGGAAAAATAAATAAATATGAAATAAATTTATTGTTCAGTATAACACTCTAATGTTAGAATTTCACTGTGTTATAAATAATTTCATGTATAGAAGAGGAACAGGCTTTTGATTTACTACTGTCTGTCTGAATTAGTCATATATGGTAAAATACTGTAAAATTCAGTCATATTTGACCGAAGGTGTCTGTTATTGTTGGCATGAAGTGATATGCTTTCCAGAACTGCTAGACTACTCATGGCACTGGACCAATTTGTTATTTTGGGAGTAGATAAAGTCTTTGTTTAGCCTTCTGGCACTCAGCACAGCTCTTAAAAATGGTTTTCTTTGTTTTGATTTAGGTTTTCTGTTACTGTTAAATCTGCTCCATTCTGTGGGGTTTTGTCACAGGAGACAAGGGGCCTGAGTATTAGGTGTACCCTTTCTTGGATGTCTTCCCAGAAGGCTTAATTTCGGGTGAGTGGGAGGGGGACACGTGCAGATAATGTACAATATTGTGCTTGTATGTTGCAGTGTCAGCACTCCTGCTTTCATCTAGGACCAGCAGCTGTCACTGTTGCTGATATTCACTAGATGTCAGATATGATTTTTATATTATACCACAGCACCTGGAGAAGTTGAATCATACTTTTCCACATGTAAGTGTTACCTCATTGTGTGCAGTCTATAAGTAAACAACATGGAGACAAATCCAACAGAGGCCTTGGACACTTAAAGGAGAAGTGTGCTTATACCTGGCTGCAAAGCTTCCTTGGTTCCTGATTTTAAGGTTACTGGACCTGCATGTTTACACAGACCCAGGGCTGCCCTACTTCTGGCATGGATGTCACCTCAGGGCGTGGAGGGGGCCTGAGGCCAGCTCAGCTTCTAAGGAAAATGTTCCTGCCCCTTAGCCATTGCAGTGTTTAGTACACAGGCAGGATTGTTCTCCAAGAAATGCCATTGCCAGCTTCCCTGAAGGCATCTTGTGATGCTATTGTGTACGATAACCTTGCAATTAGAGCAGTCAACAGGAGTCTGGGAAACATGGATTTAGTTCTCTTTCCAGGCGAAGATGCCAGCAGTCCTGGAAGACTGTCCCCTTGCCTGGCTCCAAGCTGTCCTGTGAGACTGGAGCTGGCAGCTGTGGTTGCAGGGAGAGCAGTTGGAGTGAGGGGTTATCTACCCTGATTTCCTTATGCCCAAGGCTGTTTCAGTTAATTACTCAGGCACTGCTGCCTCTAAAAGCACCCCAGCAGTTATCCAGGCAGACAGAGAGCCCAGGGCTTCCCAATCAGAGGTGTTCAGCAGTACAAACACACTGCTCCTGCCTGCTCCTCCCTCTGCTCATCTCCATGAACTTGCTCTGCAGAACCAGGAGTGCCTCAGCCTGGGCTGGCCTATTTCCTTGGGTACCAACCAGAAAAGTGGAAATTTGCACCCCAGAAGTGGCTGTCTTAGCTGTTACCCATCTCTCTCTTCTAGCTGAGGTCTGAAAGAAAACTGAGCACCCTGCTCCATTTTTCAGAGCCTCATGGGTGCAGAGGAAGGAAGGTCCTTGAGGCCAGCCCAGAGCCAGAGTCCTAAGGGGCTAAACTGAAGATTGTCTTTTACGTTCTGGTTTCTGCCTCTCTGTAGCAATCCACAGAGTGTGTGAGCTGAGCAGGGCTCTGCTTGCTCTGTGTTTACTGTGGCACCCATGTGCACTGCATAGGCAGCATTACTGCCAAGCCATGGGGGTCCAAGAAACCCCTCTGGTGCCAGGTCTGTGGGCTTGATCCAGGCTGAGCCTTTCCTCCTGTTACACAGCTGGGACAGACTCTTGTGCAGCTCAGAAGGTCACTGGGCTCCACTGATTCGTAGTCTGGAGCAATTTGCTGGGCTGGGGCTCTGTACTTACAGTGTTTTTATTGAAGAGGTTCCCAAGATTGTTCTTATTCAGTCAGGGCTGAAGTAAGCTCCCTGGCAAAATGCACACTTAAGGACATACCTTAAATCCAATCAGGTCAAATGAATCTTAAGTGGATTCCCTTTAGTAGCTTTGCAGAAGAGGACTGTGATCTTAAGACATGATTTCTCAGCGCTTGCTTACATTGGAGTTGATGGGATGAACAGGCTGGTATTATCACACTGTAGCTCGGGTCTTGGAGCTGAGTCAGGATTTCAGACTTCAATTTTCCTTGGAAGACATCATCACTCATTTGGATATATAGCATAGAAATGACACAATGTTACCTTTCTGTGCTCTCCTGCCACAGCATGTTTTCTAGATGGTTTAGCAGAGATAGTAGGCTTAGAACATTCATGCATTTGAGGCTCATAAAATGTCTTGCAATCCTCAGCCTTTTGAACTGAAGCACTTCCATATTTTCTCAAAGTACTTTTTAAAAGAGCAATCATTGAAAACATCCCCAGGAGTCCTGTTTTCCAGGAGACAGCTCTTCATTCAGCTTGACTACCAAATTATGTTGCAAAAGGCCCAACTCAGCAAACACCAACCCACAAATTTACCTTAAGTCCCACAGGGGTCTCACTGAGTACAATTCTTGCTTGCATTACCATGTGTTTGAAGAGTCTGAACACAGAGACCTGATGCTGGAAATAAGACAGTCAGTTTGACAGCATTTTATATTTTTCAAAATGTTACTCCAGCAACACATGGATCCCCCTTAATCCCCCAGGTGAGAAGCAAGTTTATGTCACTGGTACCCTGATAACAAACATTTAAATGATTTTTAGAGGGTTGAGAAAGCTCCAGGTTTCAGATGTGGAGGAAATTAAGCTTCAGCAGAAGGTACATTTTTATCCAACATGTGTCCAGTCTCTACAATTTAGATGGATAAATATCAGCTTGCAGTGTTACTAAAATGCAGGGCTGTACTGTATAGTTCTGCATCACTGGTTGCTTGAGGCTTGGGCATTTAGGTTTCCTGACAACTCCGCTGAAGTAGCTGATGTGGATCGGACCACAGGTACCTGCAGTACCCACATGTCCCTGTTCTCCTGAAGCATGGGTTCCTGACCACCCACTGGGCCTTTTAGGGGTCCTGAGAGGAAGGACACAGTCCATCATCCTGATATATAATTCCTTTATCCTGGAGTCAAGACCTTGAAATCTCAGAGATGTCATTTGGTTTGTTTATAATTACAGTGAAGAGACAGGACTGGGGAGTACTGGGTGGGAAAAAGGGTCATGCAAAGAGTGCAGCAGTTAACTCATGGGGGCAGGCTGGTGTGCAGCATATTGACAAGGGTTTGAAAGGTGCGTGCATATGCTATTCCTGGCTATCCTGGCTATCCTGAAGTCCTCATCCTACTATTAGCCCAAACAGGCTGTTAACATCAGAGGGTTTTTCTGTTCGAGGTGAGGTATACATGGAATGAGAGGGTCAGTATATGATGTCTCATGGTGAGGGAAGGAGCCATAAAGCTTTACAAAATAATAAGTTTTAAAAATCAATTTGAATGGCAAAACGAGGGTGAGGAGTTGAACAAGAAGGCAGTTCTCTTGCCCTATA
>NW_009954190.1:914886-941849 GCF_000747805.2 Chaetura pelagica | reverse complement strand
TTTCCCTATAGCTAGAATGGCTTTTAACACTGAAGAACACTACAAGTACAAGAAGGCTCAGCTTCTTTTTGCTTCAGTGTTCTGAGTGACTCATCTTTTTGCTCGTGTTTGGTTGACTTGCTACAGTGGCTTGCTTCCACAGTCATCGTTGGGTCATCAGTTTTACTCAATTCTTTAGTGTTTTCAAAGAGCCCAATTAAGGCCATTTCCTTCAACTTCATCATTAGGGACAGTGCCCAGTTTGTGCACCCCAATTACCTGCCAAATCTGGCGCAGCCATCCTACATTTGAGGACTTGTGCATAGCTTCCATTTGTGGAACTGGAATTTTTCCTGCCTGTAGAAGAGAAGTTTTCTCTCTGATTTGGATTTCCCAGCCTTAGAGAGATACCCAGGGGGAAACTGGAACCCGTGTCTTAAATAGATCTTCATAAACTTCTGCCCTAAAGGGGGCTTTGAATTACTGGGAGCAGGGGCAAATGGAATTCCACTGGAAGAACTCTGTATTGCATGGGAACTTTCAGTAATAGGATTTAGGTCTTGTTTTGAGGCTTAGCTGAAAGAAAGATGTCAAAACATTGATCTTTCCAAATTGGATGCAGCATGTGTTAGAACTGGCTGCTGAGATTTTACTTCAGCCTGCATCATGTTTGCTGATACAAGTCACTAATACAAAAATTACTAAAGGTTAGTTTTTCTCCTTTAGTGTGGCTGCTAGTGATCTGGAGTTTTCAGCTGCCTTTTTTTTTTTTTCTTTTTCCTTGAATACTACTTACAAAGATACCTATGAAATGTGTTGTCTTTTTGACTAAAGATACATACAGACACATATTTAATGGTGTGGTCACTAATGTTTATTGATCAAAGCTACAGCCTGGGTCAACTTTGTGCCAAATTGCAAGTGGGGATTCTCTATACCTTTTAACAGGAAAGTAATGTTGCAGGAATATAGCTGCTCTTCCACAGTACCTGGCAATGGATGCATTCTCATGCTTGAAGGTTTCCTGGCATCTTATTTTTGTGTGGAAATGAAGCATGTTAGATTGGATGAGAGGCATATGGACATTTTCATGTTTGCTCTGGCTATAAACATTGCTCCTCAGGAAGCGAGGATCAAAGAGCAGAAATGATGCTTCATCTTTGCTTTGTTTCTTAATTAATTAAACAAGTTATTTTCTCTTGTTGTGGGCTCTGGCAAACCTGAAATGCAGGAATGATGAATGTGGTAATGGCTGTTTTTCAGTAACAGATAATTTTTCCTTTTTCCAGCTTACCTATATGTTTCAAATATATCTATCCAATTCTCTAAGTACTTATAGCTAGATTTCATTGCAAATACTGAAAAACTCTGTTTCCAGATGGTAATAGAGCTACTGGAAGTAGCTAATGGAAATTCAGATTGGCCCAAGCTATGCTGCACAAGCAATAATTACACTTCTGCAACAGTAAATCAGTTCATTCACATGTTTTAAAGAAATAAGCAACCAAAGTGATAAATGCCATCCTTTTACAATTTTCGTCAGAGATGACTATTAGAAAAAGACTTGATACATTTCTTTTCAATTCAGTACTTGTCTGCGTTCATTTCTGAGTTATGGAGAAGCTGAATCCTACTTGTATATCTGCTGCTATTTCAGCAAGTCACCTCAGCCTGAAGCACTGGGGGTTACCTCATATTGATACATCAATATATGCCCAGGACCACACGTACTTCTCCCTTGTGCTGGGTACAAACACCCTATGGTGAATAAACATCACTCCAAGAGTTCCCATCAGATGCAATCATTGTTTTTGGATGAGGAAATGAACTTGGGCTTCCCTTTGCATCCATGAAACGAGCTTTTCCCTTTGGAAACTTGAATAAGAAGCTCATTTGCCAGTAGATTTCCATGTTGAATAAATGAATGCAGGAGGGAAAGGAAAGTAAGTACAACAGCTGGTGTAGGCAAGGGGTTTATAGCCCAGAAGGAGCAATGAAAGTTTTAGGATGTGGACATTTTTCTCCACTGCACTGTTATGAACTTTATATATTATGAAAGTGAATATTATTACACCATAGCAGTATAACTATAACGCCATAAAATGGATGGGATGGTATCTTTCATGGAGACTATCAAATGATTCAGTAGCATGGATAACTAACTGCAGATTTCTCTGCATGAACAGACCAAGTCGTAATAACAGCTTGGGAATAACGATGCTATATTCTTCCATTAGAGAGAGTTTTATTTCTGGAACCTTGACAGATTTTTAAAGTAACGTAGTCTTTTCTTACCACTGAAACCCAGATCTTTATTACAAAGCCAAACTGTTCTCTCTGAAACCACATTATGCATGTTTCAACAGTACTCTCCCACAGATGACGAACACTTAGAGCATATTTTTTCCATGTGAATCATTCATTCACTTAAAAATAAATTCCCTTATTAAACAAAATACAACCATGTGACAAGTTTGTAGGTTTGTATTCCATCTCTCCTTTTCATTAGACTATTAACATTTTATTGCTGTTTCAAATAATTTTCTGATGATTGAATCATTTTTCCTCTTTACCCCCCTAAGTTTTCTTTTTTGACATAACATAAAACAGTTTCCATCCTCACTATGTTGTAAGCAAACCTAAGTAAAATAAGTGACCAAGAACTGATCCTGCAGTGGGATTAATGCAAGTAGATCTGTAGTGCTCCTTGACACTACACAGCAGGACATGAAGTGTCCTGTCTGCATTTCTCCATTGGATAAAAACCTTAAAGAGAAACAAAGCCATCACGACATTCCCTGGCACTGGTCACTGAAGAAAACACAGTTTCTGCAGTCTTTTATCCTTTCCTTCAAAACTAGAAGGTTACGAGGGAGCATGAAAAGCATATGTTGTTTTTGTAAGGCTGGCACTTAGGGAGAGCATTCATTACCAGATGCTAAGTCTTGCCACTGGCTTTTCATGGGTATTATCTGTCCATTTCGCAGCTCCAGATAAAAGGTAAACAAGATCCAAGCTCCAAGAGTGAGTAGTTTTGATAATTGTTCTGCTGCTTGCTTTGTGCAATTTACTTCTATAAATACACACTAGGGGAATCATTTGTCTAGTGTACCATGGCACAGTAATTTCCTATATAATTTTATCTAATTTGCTGCAGGAACTCATTTGAGCAATTGTTAATTAATCATTAGCAATCATTAATGTCAGGTGGCAATGATTGCTAATCAAGATTTCCATACTGCATTTTTAATCTCTGAAGGTTCTTCATTAATCAAATTAGTAACAGTCTTTTTGTAGTTCGAGGAAAAGAAACAGTATGCATCACATCCATTCCAAGGAACTGTTAGTAACATCTTTACCTTTAAAATCATTACACGCCTCCACTCTGGCTGTTGAACAAGTCAGAGGTTTTTTAGCTGCATAAATTACTTGAAAATATTTTGCAGTTTAAATTAACAATGCTTTCCCATTGTTCATGCTACTGACAATTGTGCTATTAGGAACAACCATGAAAGTGGTGCCACCACTCCAGTGATTTCCCTCATGGTTAATCTTCTTTGCCTCATACCTCATGGATTTGAAAAAAACCAAACAACACCCAGTTGTTTGTAATACATTTAATGCCACTTTTCCTCAATGATGTAGCTAATAATAATAATAATCTATTTTTTCTATTAGTGTACCTTTATGGTCCATCAGCACCATGCTTATAGATGAGGTAGATGCTGTTGCATCAAGACATTGTGCAGCTCTACAACAGAGGAACATTTAATTCTAATATTCTGTCACAATGAAGTGACTTTGCAGTGTCCCTTGGAAAGAAAAGAGTGGACAGCCCATGGATGACATGCAGATGGAAACCTTCCCTTAGAAAGAAAGGCTGGCCAGGTGTCTGCTCTCCTTCCTCCACACCTTCACCTGCCATCTTTGACAGCAACAGCAGTGGGAAGGAAGGAGCAAGGGTGGAGCGGAACTGCAGGCGGGCTCCACCGCTTCTCTGGCAAGGACCTTCGCCCTTTGAAGCTTGGCCAGGCTGCACCAGCCAGCCCCTGTACTTTCAGTCCCACGTGGGACTTTGGGTGGCCATGTGGGAGCAATCAGACTTGGGAAGTTGAAGATATCTCCCTTCTGAGGCACGATGGAGAAGCAGCCCAGAAGCTGCCATGATTACAGCAGGATATTTGCAAGTGCTGGGAGGATGAGGCCAACAGCTCCAGCACTCCCGCCTCAGGCAAGCAATTCCTATGTCTGTGCCTTCACTGTGGCCAGAAAAAAGGGAGTAACAGTTAACTCACAGGGCTATGAAATGCCTGAACAAGCAAAGAGCTGTGCATTTGAACAGTACCTCCATCCAGCTGAGCCTACCCCTGTGGTGCCAAGCAAGCTGCAGGACCCTGCCCCACCAGGGCTGCCCTTATCAGGGTGTGACCCACACGCCTCAGGAGGGAGAGATTAGCTGCTTATATCCCTGCATTTACCGAGATAAACCGCTCACCCACTCACCTCATAGGGAGCAGTAAAGATTAAAGTTGGCAAAGCCCCTTGACAGTGAAAATACTATTGCACAGTGCTGACTTTTTATCGCTGCTGCTTGCCACACAAATACTTGCTATTACATGTGGTAGTAAAGCACATTTCCCATAAAGCTGCAGATTATGAGGCCATGAATAGTATGGGGCTGAAATCAGGGTGATCTTATTTCAAGGAATTCCAGAGGAATGAACAATAATTTGCCACTAATTTCAAAGAAGCTTTGATAAAAACTCTGAACAGATTCCCAACAGCGCATATTTTCCAGAGCCTGCCTGGTAATTTTCAATAAAGCCTAAGAACAATATGACCAGTAACTGTTATGTTAAATGTCATCCATATTTGTTCATATCATTCTTCACTGCCCTGCATCTTTTCTGTGCATGTTTTCATGATTTATGGTGTGTGGCCACAATTGGGCTCACTCAATTATACATCCATGAGAAACCATTAGATGAAGGTCAAGTGAAGCCCACAAGGGATGGGTGATTACCTCTCCCATTTAACTCTTCTTTAAAAAGTACAAAAAATTATCTTATAGCTTGTGGCTTTCTTTGCAGATAGATTGCATCTGCACAAATCCCTCCCCACATAAAGGTTTAAATATGGAGATACTTAAGAGACGGACAAGGCCCTCAGCAGCGATAGCATTTGCTCAGTGAACCGCATTGGCGATGGCTTGTGGACAGCTGTGCATGTCACTGCTTCCTCAGCAAGACGGATGGAGGAGTATGTGATGTCCGACCCTGATGCTGCAGCTTGGAATTGGGTGGCACATCTGTCCGTGCCCCCAGCAAGGTCCTTTGCTGCTTTAGGAAGTTCTCAGTGGAGACCCAATTCAAGGCCCACTGTGATCTGTGGAGACTTCTGCTGATCTACCAAGATTTTTGAGTGGGACTCTCTCTGTGCTAGAGCATGCTAAATAATGCTTCCTGAAAAAAGTACTGCTTCATGCTTGGCTAGTGCTGCTCATGTTTGACTTTTGTAAACGTTCAGGAAGTTGCCAGCTGTTTATGAGGCTATTGATGGCATCCCAATTGCAAAAATACTGTTTTGCTGCCTCAAGCACTTATCCCAGGTACAGGTAGGTTTAGCTTAAATTTGTTCCCATTTCAAGGTCTAATAGCAGTAGTCAGTACCAGCTGACTTAAGTTACCAGCCAAACAAGAAGACTGGTGGAAGTTCAAAACAATTTGCTTCCCCTCATGGGAAAATTAATTGTTAAAGTTACTCAGCAAATGTTGCAAATTCACTGACAATTAGAAAATATTTTGAATATTTTGTCATCATGAAAGATCTAAGTCTATATAGAATATTATTTTAAATTCATATTTCAACTGGCTCATGTTTCATTTATTCTGTGTAGCTGGCCTGGTTTTGTCCTATTGACAGAGGAAGTAACAAATGTATCAATGTGCTCTGATTCCCCAGTTCCTTATTTAATAAAATATATTAAAAAATTAAGAACAAGCTTTAAGGCATGTCCTGCTGTGTGGTTAGTTCTTTTAAGATGATTAGCAAACAATATGGCAACCCAGTCCTAGCTGTGCTGTGATCTCATCTGCCAGTTGCTGTAAGACTGAGATCTCCCCTCATGTCTGCACAAGTCATTAAAAAATATAATTGGTGGAATTTTAATTTGCCTAAATTAGGAAAAGTCTTGATATTGTCTAAACTGGGAGATGTGTGTGATATTCCTTAGGCCAAATCCATTGCTAACATAAAGCCAAGAAAAAGGGTATAAATGCAACTGGCTGTGACTATCCAGAAAGTCCTTTGGTACAAGAATTCTTATTTTAAAATAAAATCCGCTATTATCTTTTTTTTGTTTAAATGCCAAAATATAGTGCAAATGCATCATACATTGTACTTGCTAACCATGTTGGTAAGGTTTCTTCTCTGTGTTCTGCTTTCTGGTGTCCTCTCCAACTCATAACTCTGGTGTGGCCACCACTCTGACCATCAGTATGTCAGACTGAAGGTGCAAAAGAGGAGTTTTGAATGCTTGAGTGTCTCTGAATGCACTCTGATTTGAAATGGTAAACATCCTCAAATACTTATGTATTTTTGCTCAAAAACAACCTGCAGCTGGTTATGCGATGAGACCTCTTCGAGAACTTTTGGGTGCAAGAAAATGGCTTGTACCCAAGCAAAGCACTGACACTTTGCTGGAACACGTTGGACCTAATTTTCCTATGGACAACAACATGACCAGCTATACTAGCAACCTGTGCCAAGAGATGACAGTGTGCTTCTCTTGGGGACAAGAGTTTTCTCTCTGCATTAGGTTTCAGCAGCCAGTTTGCAGCTTGGAGCTGAAGAGCCAGGGTGTCACTCTGGTTTCTGAAAGCTTCTGCCCAAATGGCACCGTGTGCTTGCACATTCAATTAAGTGATAGCTCAGGTTTCCTAAAACACCTGAAAATCTGGTGTGGATGTTCTCCACATACCTGATCACAGATGTGTAGCTTACCCATGGGACCAGCCAAGGTAAAGACCAAATGTTTGAAAACTGGTGCAATTGGCCTTTTCTAATAGATAGCCCATTATAGATACAACTCCAGGCACGAAGTAACGTCAGAGAAGACGTCAGGCTTCGTCGTGACGAAGACTGTCAGGCAGGCTCTGGTAAATCTGTCAGGCTGAGAGGGGCAGAGCATGTGCTTCAAATTCCCCTGTTAATGTTGCAGCCTCTTAGGTGACTCTGCCACTAAGAACAAGTGTTCAGTGAGATACTTGCTGACCTGGAGTGGTCACAGTGCAATTAAATATTGGTATTTGTCAACTTCAATCTAATAATAAGGAAAAAAACCTCAACTAAACAGAAATGGTAATAAAACCATGATTAAACAAAAACCTGGTTTTTAGCTGGACAAATTCCAAATCTACATCTGAATTCTCCTATACTCAGAAAGTAGGCAGCCCAGAAAATACTTATCCTTTCAGATGTTTATGCTAAAAACATTAATAGTTATCGTATCTTCTTTTTTGTTTATTTATGTTCATTTCTGTAATAAGATATTTTTAAATTATTCCTTTCTGACAACTTTATTGAAGTTATATAATTTCTATATAATTTCTCCCTCCTGCACTGTGCTTTGCAAAGCCACATTACACTGCAATATTTAAAGCATGGGTAGAACTTGACAGTACTTCATAAAAAGTACTTTTCAAGAACAGAAATAATAAATGCCCAGGAAATTGCTGGTTTTTTTCTGTTATGGTCCATTAAATCCATGGACAGGGAAAAGATACACTGCAAAAACCACACTGTTGCTAGAAGATCCACCAGTCCAATCTGTTTTTTAAACACAGAGAAAGTTTCAAAAAAGTTCAGTCAAATGTATTCTGCAAGTAGGAAATTTTGAAGCTAAGAAAATTTCATTTGGAAACCACTGCTATAATTTACATACTTTGCCTTCTATTCCGAAAATAAGTTTTCCATATTTTTTTTCCCAATATGAAGTGTTCCATTTCAGGCCAAGCCGATATTGTAAGGCCAAAACCTCAGTTGTCATTAGATTTATATTTCAGTTTTGCTACAATAAGAAGCTCTGAAAGAAGTGAAACAATCTGATAGTTCTGCTATAGGAAACAAATATTCTTCCCTATACTCAAAAGCTTTTTTTTTCGTTGTTATTTAATTGTAATGTTCTGTTCTTTTCCTGATTTACATATTTTGGCCCTTCCGAATACCCTTCATCTTCTGATTAGTTTCCCCATTGCGTGTATAATTAAAGACAAATCAGATTATGGTGATTAGCATATATTATAAACCATTTTACTAATTTCTAAGGGCATATTCCTACAAGGGATAACACAGAAATTAGAAGGCTCATTAGGCCAAAATTACCTTTGCTAATGAATCTAAGCAGTACTTAAATCCTTTAACAAAAGAGACATTTTTTGTGCTTTGGAGGCTGAAGGTGTGATTCTCAGGAAACAATACTAGGAATAAATCTGTTGAGTTTCAAGATTTACAAAGGGCTCAGCTCCAAAACACCTGAACTAATTCCCTGAAAATCTGCTGCCATTTGGTCTAGTTGTGGTCTTAAGACATTCATAACAGTGCAGAAGTCTGAGGGGAGAAGAAATACCTCTCTGTGAACTACAACTCTTCCCACTGTTCTTGAGGCTTACAGGGACTAATAAGGAGGTTGAAGGAGCACACACCAGAGTTCACACCTGGTATGAGGGTATGGTCAGAGAAGAACAATGGAACCCTCCAGTGGGGTTGGGAGAGGCAGGGTGTGTTGTCACCATGTGTTTGCCCCTCGCCTGTGGCCCAAAGAGACTTAGCATTTTAGCGGGTGAGGAGTCGATGCAGGGTCATGGCCAAAGTGTCCAAGTCAGGAACCTGCAGCAGGGGGATGCCCTTCACCTGTCTGTGGTGTAAGTGCAGTGGTCCCACTTCCCTATACTGCCAGTATACTGAATTCAGGAACAGCTGTTGTAACAGAAGGAAGCTTCTCTAGGTGTTGATGCACCAGCCCAGGGCTTAGGAGACCTGATGTGCTTTGTAGGCACAGAATGGGTATGCAGCCTTTGAAGGTTGGTTAGTCCCAAACATTTAAGTGCCTTTCAGTTCTTCGATCTCTTTGGAATTAGGAAATAAAATACTTCTGAGGACTTCCATCTGAGCATCCCTGTCCTGGCATCCCCTATCTGTGATGGGATAAAAATAGTACTTTCTAGTTCAGGCATGGTGAGTACACTGAAGAGGGAGGAGTGGTTCAACAACAGAAATTAAAGGGTATAAAAGTATGTAATATCTACCACATAAGGTCTGACAGAGCTACTGCAGGTGCAGTCCTTCCCCAGGCTCAGACTCCTGGAGGAAAGTGGTTCTGTTCACTAGAGGCTCCCTTTCCCCCCAGTTATCCACTGCAATGGCTCTCTGTGCTTGGCCTGGAACAGAGTGCTTCATATTTGAATATCACAGTCAAGCTGTTTCTGTCTAATGGCTCTATTTTCAGATGCTAATTACCTGCTGAAATTTTCAGCCTCTGAGCTGAAGCTTTCCAGACCAGGTTTCTGCCCCAGATTAGTTTCATTTAAATGTGTAAGTAACAAAGTGAAGCTGTTCTTGTAGACAGGGAAAATATTCTTCTGTCATTTGAAGGAAAAAAGAAGAAAGTGATATATTGTTTTGAACAGCTTTAGTGTTGAAGTGTGTGGGAGCAAGAAAAGATTGAAATGCTATAGGAAAATAGTCCTTGGAGAGGTGACGAGACTTTTGGTGTTCCAGTGAATCTAGCCAAGGTTTGGGGATGATAGTTTCCATATGCACAACTGGTTTGCACAAGTCTTTCCCCATATTCTGCGTAAAAGGAGGCAGAACTGTGCATGATGATGCTGTTCTTCGGACACACTAAAATAGCTCCCTAGCTGGTGAGGTGGCTGTACCTCCATCGCTCTGCAACAAGTGAGAGTAGGGGAGAAGGACTGAACACACAGAAGGGGACAAGCTTTAACAGGCAACGATCTCCATTGAAGGGAATGGTGTTTGACCTGTCCAACAGCTGGGCAGTTTTTCTCTAAAAAAAAATTATATATATATGAAAAGACCTACTACTGGATAACTGAGCATGTGTGTGTGTTTGTAGGCTGCTCTTAAATGAAAGCTGGCTTAGCTGACTCCAGCCTACATGCATCGAGCTGTCAAGGTTGAAGCATTGTAAAGCATCAGAGTAAACAAGATATACATTTCAAGAGGGATATTTGTCGACTTAGAAACTAAAAGATCTGCAGAGAACAGAATAACACAAAAGGTGTAAAGGGATATTTGGAGGAATTGAGGGATATAAAGGGTTTGTGGCTGCTTTTCAAGTCTACCTTTAGAACAAGGGCAGTGTTGTTTGCAGTCTTTCATCAAAAGACTTGGGAATCTCAAATAGACCAATTGGACTAGTTGTAAACTACATTTTAATAGAATAAATGGTTTTCAATGAGTGTTCCTGACAGAGCAGTCTTGACTTAGGGAATTTTACTTCATGTAATTTTTGGCAAATTTACGTACAATTTTAGTTACTGATTGGGATATTGAGGAAAAAAAGACAAAAAAATGCTTAGTGAAACATCTTTTGTCCTCATTCTCCAGACTCAGCTTAAGCCAGATGCTTCCCAATCCTCAGCTTCCCATGTTTCCACCAGCCCTCACCCTCCGTCCCTCTCAGCTCCTCCCATGAGGCCAGTACTGGATGGTGGGTCTGTGCATAAGGGTTTCTTTCAGTGGTTACCCCTTCTAACTTGTTTTCCTGTCCACGGACTGCATGGGTGTCCCTGCTCCTGCATGGGTCACATGTGACCATGATCCCTTTGAGCTACAGAGCAGCTCCTCCCAAGAGTGCTTCTCCAGCCATGCTCCCAGAAGTGTCCTCCATGTCTCCTCTGCCTCCTCTCAGGTATATCCAACCACCATGTCTCCTCCTGTGTCTCCTGTCCCTTTCCTTAACCATGCTGGTAGCAGTCACCAAGGATGCCTGAGTGGCTGGGACTCTGCCTCATGGCCAATGATGAAAGAAACCTGGAAACCTGTTGCTACAGTGGTGAGTAAAAACTGATTTGCCTGGTGGGCAAAGTGGCCCAGGGTCCTAGTGACAGCTGAGCAAGCCACAGGCACCTCTATGTGTCAGGGACACCTTGGGGCACTGGCAGGTGGTAGGTGCTGCCAAAGAGGGAAGAGCAAGGTACCAAATGCAAGCAGTAGGTGCAGAAGAAATGGGAGGGAGGTCAGAGCTGAGCGTGCATGTTACTTGGCTATGGTTTGGAAAGAGGAGGTAACAACCCAATGTGTCTGAGAGAGGGGTGAGCCCTCCTGCCCAGACAGCAAGCCATGGGGGGGGGGGAAGTGACTGGCAGTCCAGCTCTGGGAGCCTGTGGGAAGACATCCAAGCCCGAGAGGAGGTGGAAGGGTTAGCTTATATTACACCCTTCCTTTAAGCATTTCCTTTTGGCTAACTCGAGTTTCTGCCTCTTACCCTTCAACGCTGGCGGAGTCAAGGGCTGTAAATCCCTCTCTGGGAAGCAGCCAGCTGAGAGCTGGTCACTGCTGCAGCAGCACTCTTTGTGGCTTTAGGTCTATTTGCCTGTTCAAAAGATGCTACTGGCAACTCCATTCCATGTACAGTGGCCCACATGTCCAGTTTTTATGGAAAAAAGCCAAATCCCAGCCAGAATGAGGTGAACCAGTTATGCACTCTATCACTGGACAGGGACTAAGGGGCTATCAAAAATGAAAAAGCTGAGACTCCTAGGGATGTAAAGCAAAAATGCTCTAAGTAAGTTATTGTCTTAAATCCTGAACACAAAATGGATGGGTTCCCTTTTGCTTTCCCTGGCCATTGGTGCCATTCAGCACCTGTGCTTCCACTTCAACACAAATCTTCCTTCGGGCTTTTACAACAGTTTGTCTGCTGATGGCTGTAAACTTGGTCATAGCCCTTTGGCAATTAAATGAGTCATAAATCACAGCTCAGGTTCTCCCTTCTCTCCTGCACTGAGTGTAATGCATTGTTACCAAAATTACTCTCTCCACTTGAAGAAGACCTATATTGAGGCCCAGTCTGGCCAGTATGAGCAGAGCAACTAGAGACCTTCTAACACATGTAGTCCCCAATGTTTCCTAACTCTGCCTGACTGTGCCAGGGGTTGCCATTGGTTGCTTGATTGATCTCTCTTTCTTCTTGTCCTGTGACGTGGACCACCTCAGAGGGGTGTCCTTGAAATTGAGATAACTGGACTTGTTCACACTGACTGTCTATAACCATCACTGCACTACATATTTACACCCCACCTGAAGTACTGTGTCCAGTTCTAGAGTCCACAACACAAGAAGGTCATGGAGCTGTTGGTGTGAGTCCAGAGAAGGGCCACAAAGATCATCAGATAAGTTGAGAGAGTTGGGGTTGTTCAGCCTGGAGAAGAGAAAGCTCTGGGGAGACCTTATAGTGGCCTTCCAGTACCTGAACGGGCTACAGGAAAGCTGGGGAGAAACTTTTTGTGAGGGTATGTAGCAATAGGATGAGGGGTTTTAAGCTGAAGAAGGGAAGATTTAGGTTAGACATTAGGAGGAAATTCTTTAATGTGAGGGTGGTGATACTCTGGCACGGGTTGCCCAGGGAAGTTGCGGATGCCCCCTCCCTGGAAGTGTTCAAGGCCAGGTCGGATGGGGTTTTGAGCAACCTGGTCTAGCAGAAGGTGTCCCTGCCCATGCAGGGGGGTTGGGTTAGGTGTCCTTTAAGGTCAAACTAAACCATTTTATGGTTTCACCTTGTTACAAAACTAACTTAACCTCAGGAAGGTTTTCTGTTGGGGTAATCCCTAGGAGATAGTGTGATTAAGCTCAAGTGAGTATTATTTTTATTGCCTTGGGAAGAAAGGTTTCCTGCAACACAACATTTATAACACTTTTCTTCTCTGTGGCACTTATAGAATACATAAGTGCAAAGAATTGCAGCCAAATATAGAATTCAAGACACAACGAACTTGAATTAATTTCCTGGAAGAATTTATCATGGGGGTATCAGTGGGAGGTGAGAGGCAGAGCTTTTCCCTCTATTTTATTTTCCTTAGCTGTATGTGACAGTAGCTGTCTCTCAGCATGACTCTTTCTTGTAAGCATGCTCAGATGCAGCTGGAAGCTGGCTAGACTGTGACAGACGGTGCCAAACCTCCATTGTTTGGCTGAAGATGGGTATTTTGGAGTGGTTTTGTTTTAAAAACAGCTATCCTCCAAACTTTCCATTCTCTCTGAGGTCCAGGAAAAGTTCCTGGGGAGGCAGAAATCATGGGAAAGGTAGCAATGTAAGGAGTCTACATCTACCATTTCTCTGAAATAATTCTTTAGGCTGAAAGGTGAAAAAACTCAGATGCTTTCCGTGCCTGGGTAAGTTTTACTGAGGAGCCTTTGCTAGAACATCATGCTCCAGGACAGACCTTTCACTGAAGAGCAGACAGTGCTGGTTCCGTACAATCACAGCCAGCTGAGAGCTCCAGCTAGGCTTACAGTAGAGATGTTGGCTGCAAGAGGAATGTTGGCTGGGGTAGAGGCATGTGTTTTAAGACAGAAGACCCACGCCAGCAGCAGCCGTAGCGTAGATGCAGTCAGGCTAACAAAAGTGCTCTTGCCAGCACAGCGTATACAAAGTACAACAGCAACAGAGACTCCTCTTCCAGCTCTTGGCATCTACATGGAGAACTGAACTTAGAAGCATCTGCTGCCCCTGTGCAAGCTGTAGAGACCTTGGAGATGGTGTTATCCTCTCTGGACTGGGCACGAGATGCCTGCCAGGGCGTGGTGGCTTCTGCCACTGCTCTGAGCACGGCGGCTCCCACTGGTGGAGCAGGTTGCACCTTCAAACTGGGACAGGCTTTGGAAGGAGCTGGTTCCTCCTGTGCACTAGGGGTGGCATGGATGCATCTGTACCTGTGTCTGGTCTCTGAAAGCTCATATCAGGGCTAACCCCCACTATTGATAAATCCTTATAAAAATCCTGCTAAAAGCAGTTAATCTTGCTAAACAACCACTTGGCAAAAATCACAACTATTTTGCTGAAGCAGGTTAAGCTAACTGGTGCTGACAGTTTCTTCAAACTGAACACCCTCAAGGCCCTGCAAAATGCACTCACATCATCATGTACCTGGAGCCAGCACAGTGAGGAAGCCAAAGGACTCTTAGGTAGATGAGATTTTGGGCTTTCTTGGGAGCTAGACACCCCATAACAACGTGACTTGCCTTGTTAGAGACTAGTGGGTGCCAGCGAGAGGGAATTTACTTTTACTAGACAAATGCAAATTCCAGTGAGGAGATTAAACTTTAAAGAGTCTTATGGAAAATAAACATCCTGGTTAGGGTGAGAGGCTGGAGAACAGGAGCTAAGTATAATCATCCTGTACTTAGACCTCAACAAAGAGTGTTAATGGATAACTTGATACCCAAAGTGCTGATGAAAACCTCCAAAGTCCATTTGAAAGGAGTTACAGAAACTGTGTGTGTGTGTAAGATAAGAAAGGAGGCCAACAAACACAGCTCTTTTGAAGGCACTGGGAGTGATTTAAAAGACAGGAAGAGGATCTCAAAAAGCTGTAAAGGCTGTCAGAGACCCTGCTTCCAAGGGTAATGAAATTCTGATTTTGCCAACCTGAAGTGCAGGACACAAGCTGGACAAAAGGAGTTTGTTCTGAAAGAAAAAAACCCACACACCTCACCTTTTGAATAGAAAGAATTAGAGGCAGAGCCTTTATTTCTATTATAGTCAGTTGTTTCTCTGGCTAAAGCATGTGCTTTTGGGAAGGAAGAGGATGATAAGGCAGAGTAAGCCCTGCCAGACCTTTATTTGAGAAGCTTACACACATACACACACAAAAGCATTGTGTATCTTTACAGATTATAGGAAAAAGAAAGACCTAGACAAAAGGACATGGACACAGCTATGACACCGACACTTTCAAATACTGGTAAAACTCAGTTCTATGACCTAACAACCTCCCTGAGGTTGTATCTGGTCTATGACCACATCAAGTCTTTGCACACTAGGCCTAGATTACTATGGCCATGAATGTAATACACCTTGATTTCATTAATGATTTTGATGCCATCAACCACAGCTTTCTCATTTGGAAGCTAAAGAAATGTGGGCTAGAGAAACAAACTCCTAGGTGGACTGAAGAGCAGCTGAACCTCTGGGCTTAAGGGGTTGTTCACATCTGGTTGGTGGTCATTTATGAGAGTAGAATGGCAGAGATGAACATCTTCATCAACAACCTGATTGATAATGCAAAATAAACCATCAGCAAATATATAGAAGATATATAATTAGCATAAGAAGTTGACAAGATGAGTGGGAGAGCTTCAGTTCAAAAGACCTTTGCTAAACGTGAGGACTAGGCCAACCTAAACAGCTTGAACTGTTTAGCAAGGAGAAATACAAAATTTTGCACCTGTGGCAAAACAACCCCATGCATCAGCACAAGCTGGGAGGTGACTGGCTAGTGGTGGCCCTGCTAAAATAGCCCTGCATGTTCGTTGTGGAGAGAAGCTTACACACATACACACACAAAAGCATTTTGTATCTTTACAGATTATAGGAAAAAGAAATGACTGACGGATGGTCTCTATTAAGCCCTCTCCCTTTGCCTGTGGGGAAAGGAGAGGGAACAAGGGAGAGAGACTTATGGGCTGGAAACTAAACTACACAGCTTTAATTAAACAGTGTTGATGAAAAGAAAAATAATTTAAAATGTACAAATACATATACAAATATATACAAACCCACTATCATGCCATGACCCACCCCCTGCACCCTAAATAAGGCTCCCATCACCATCGAGGCCACAGGGCAGGCCTTGGAAAAGCCCCAGGCTGAGTGTCACAGTCTGAACACGGGTTGGGTCAAAGCTGCTTTATCTCAGGGCACAATCGCCCTGCTTGTTTATCAGGATTTTCTGACACCAATTATATATACAGGATAACCTTTGAAATATTTCGGTGGGTCCAACATCAGAGAGGGTTGTTACAAGCCTGAGCCTTTCCCTTGCAGGTCGGGGAAGGTGAGGGGAAGCGCGGGGCCAATGACACCCCTGGGGGGAGAAAGGGTTAGAGGTGAAGGGTTTGGATGGGGATGTTGTGCTCATGTCCTCCTGGAGCCGGGGGTGAGGCGAGTTGTGGCAGCAGTGGCAGGTCCAGCGCAGGTGGCACCAGCGGCAGGTACAGCAGGGGCAGCAGGGGCAGCAGGGACAGCAGGGACAGCAGGGACAGCAGGGGCTGCAGCAGCTGCTGCCCTCGCCCTGCTGGCGCACGGGGCAGGGCCGCTCACCGCTACCACTCTCAAGAGCTGTTTTCCTTTTCCTCTTCCTCGACGCTCTCAGCAGCGCTGGAGGGACAAGGAGTCTGACGAGTCATTTTCCTCACTGGCAAAGTCACGGCCTCTGGTGCTGTCAGCCAGGGCTGCTTCAGCTCACCTCCTTCTATTTGATTTTTCTTTTCGTCTCTCTTTTGTCTTCTTCTCTCTCCTTTGCACCAGCAGCAGTGGCAATGGGCGCAGTTATGATGCACAGGGACCATCCTTATGGGCATTCCTTGCTGTTACAGTCTTAGGCTGCTCCCAGGCCTACGTGCAGCTCCTGATGAAGTCCCAGCCCCTGCCCCAAAGTATTGACACCGTGTCTCCTTTGGTTTTATTTTTATTTTATTTTTTCCCGTTACGTCTCTCTATTACAGTCAATGTCAGTGAGAGACATACTTTTTTTGGAGGCCAGCTCTCCACACGGGACTCCTGGAGTCAGCAGCAGATGGGAGCTGGATGCAGGGATGCACGGATTCAGGAACATAGGGAGTGAGATCAAAGGCAGACAAACCAACCAGTGCTCTCAGGATATACCAAGCATGACATGTATGGGATGGAACATGACTCTGGTCTGTTTTTGTCCTTCCCAAAGAAGGGTGGCAGGTGTGATGCCTTTGCTCTCTATTGTTTCTGGACTATAAGATGTTTTCCAGAACCAAACAATGACTTTGGTTCTGCACATCATTCTCCAGCAGTACCTATATATGTTTTTGAGCATTTTCAGTCCTAGAAGGAGACACTGACTGGAAAACATGCTGTTAATTTCACCTAGTGCAGCTACTTAGAAAAGTCTAAACTGAAAAGTTGAATCACTAGAAAGAAAACTGGTCCTATCCTGGCTCAAAGCAGGACATAAGACTGGGCTATATTGGGGAAAGCCTAATGTAGCTCTCCATTAGGAAGAGCCTTGGGATGGCAACTGTCCTGCTTTGAGCAGGAGATTAGAGTAGATGACCTCCCAAGGTATGTTCCAACCTACATTTCCATGATCCCATAGCCTCAGTCTCAACAGCATCTTAGTCTCTGAATAACTTAATGATTTTTCTTCCCCAGAGACATGTATGAGAGACTCCACTGATGTTTGTATATATCAGTATGAACTTGAGACAGTATGTTAATTTTCCATACAAAGTTATATCCTCCTTCCCCAGTCAAGAACACTTCTGAAATCATAAGCTGGGCAGACGCTTGTCAATGTGATGTTTGAAAGTTGGGAGCTTGGTCAGTTACACTGCTACTCTGGGTACTTCTGGCTGGCTTAAAACTATTTGCTTTACAGCTTAATAAAGTGATGCTGGTTTTTCTGAACCTTGATAGGTGGGAGAGACTGGGTAATAGTCCTTTATTGTTTTCATTACCGCCCTGTATAATTACAGTTAATGAAAGCAATGGTTTCTTAAAATGCACTTGGTGTATTGCAGCTGTCCTCAGGCACAGTATGTCTGCTTTAACACTCAATCTTTACAGCAGTAGCAGAAAGTCTCCTATTCTCCTCTGAATCATGTAAGAGGAGAAAGCAGCACATCCCTTGCTGAAGGCAGGGTTTTGAAATTAAGTTCTCCATCTTGTTCTGGTTTCCCCAAATCCTTTTGGTATACTCATCTATACACCCACTCTCTTTCTAAATTGAAAAGGGAATGCTTTGTGCTTTTGGGGATTAGTGACCTGAGCAGAGATGAGATCAAAGGCTTGTGAGAAAATGATGAGCTAGTATTTCTCTAAGAAAAAACAGACCAACAATCTTCCCAGGGTTCTGGTGCTGCAGTGGCATGAACACTTGTGCCTAAATTCATCCCATCATATCACAGGCACTTAATGAGGCACCTAAATTGAAGAGTCTCATTGTCTTAAGCTCTCTTATTCCTGTAGACAAGGAACTTTGGAATGCAATTTAGTCTTTCTACAACCTGAATTACTCTTTCAGGGTGCCTGTCTCTCTCTGGATGCTAAGGAAACCTTGGGTGAGTAATGTAGGTACTACAAAACTTTATTGTTTAACAGCTTGAAAGTCAGGATTTAAATATTTTGTCTATGTAAAGCTCACAAGTTGTGATTAATTCTGTTGGCTGGATGATTTGGTGTGATGAATCAGCCCAGGGCTGACACATTGCTGAGTTACACTACCCAGACAGTCTAGAGGACAACATGGAGGAAGCAAAAGAGTCGTTACCCTCAGTGACTCTGCTGGGGGCAGACAGAAAGGAGATAAGCTAAGGGTAAGGTCTGAGCTTGAAAAATAGTTCCACAAGTGAACCAACACAACAGCTAGATACTGTCAAGCATGCTGCAGCTGTCCTCTCTGTGTTTTCTCTTTCTATCTTGGAGGCATCAGACCTGCTGTGAGAGCAGTATGGTTTGTTGCATTGGTCTGCACATACTGGGGCGGAACAGACTTCCAAGACTTTCCACAGGCTTCTTTGTACAGCTCTGTACAACAACTCTGACTCTGTTGCTACCTGTTTGAAACTGTGAAATATAGATTTAGGTGGAAAAAGACCTGCTACTGAGATCTGATAACACTTATTTTGTCTTCTTATCTCCCCACTTTTCTCTTGTAACTTCCTCCAGTCCCCCTGGATGATCCAATCCTACTAGAGAGCAAGCATAAGCTGATGGGCTGTTCCCTGAGTCTGTGCCTCTTGTCAACTGAGCTCTTCCAGAAGGGTTATGAGATGATTGGGGTAACACCCTTCAGTGCATCATTTTGCATGCAGGTGCTGCTGCACATTAACTGGGTAGAGGATAGCATTTAGCTTTCCCTTAGCCTTGCTGGATTGCCTCCTGCATAATATTTCTTTATCAGGAGTTCATCTGAGGTCCTCTTGGACCTCAGCTGTTGTGTTTGAGGTGGTCTGATTCAGTCATGTTATTTCTCAGCACCAGGTAAAGTATTTCCAAACACTTCCAAAAGATAGTACTGACTTTTCTTCTGCCTTCTCCCACTTCAAGGCATGCAGTGATGTTTCACTTTCTGTTTACCAGTCTTGTCAGGTTTTTTCTAGACATGGTAGTTCTACCATACTTTAAGAAAGTATCTGCTGCCAATGCATGGCTGGAAGCAGAAAGAGACATTGCAGGGACAAACTTTAACTGTGACATGAAGAGAGTTTTTGCATAACTGTGGCCTGCATTGCTGCTTCTTGACTTCAGGCACTTAACAGGTGCCAAAGAGCCCCAGTCAATAGGGAGAGCCCAGTCAACAGAGCTGATTCCAGGTGACAGTTGGGTTTTTAACTTCCCTTATGTACCATGAGAAAGTGCCCACCTTCCTCTATTGCCCACCTTCAATAGGCCAGGACTGGACTTTGCTGTGACTTCTGAGGTGTTAAAGATTGTCTGTATCCTGGAAATCCTCTTGCCTGCTGTGAGCCTGGAAAATGCATCCCAAGTCTCAAGAGTTATTCCTATGAAATGAAGATGTTGGTACTCATAAAATATACTGGCTTTCCTGTTCAGATGTCGAAGCACACGTTTAGCTTTTGTTTCATAGAGCTACCCACTTGTTTGAAGTTGAAAGCACATGCTGAGTGTTAGTTTCCTTCTTTCCTTGTTTCAAAGTGTACACTGCATGTCTGTATAGAAGTGTCTCTAAGTGTAGGAAATCCTTCTTCCTTTCATTGTGCATCCATTGGCCCTGTCAGCCATTTGTGTAAACAAAAAGGTGAATTTTGAAAAAAACAAGAAAAAAAGGGGAAATTCCCAAGTGCTTGTTTGAGTTAACTAATGTTTTGCCTGTCAGTAGACTGCATTTACTTCATTTTGCAAAGCATAACACTCCGGAAACTTCCATGTGTCCTTGAGGGATCCAGACTCCTTGGGGGCTCAAGGCATCTGATTAATAAGTATTGATTTAGGTTGCTGTGTAAGGCTGACTACACAGAGTGAGCTCTGTCCCACTGAAAATCACCTGGAGAAGGTAAATTACATGAAAAAATGCACATATACATCTGGTCAGAAATAAGTTCTACAGAAATAGTTAATTGCTGCAGTACTCAGAAGAGCTCCTCTGCAGGGCATGAGCTCTCAAGCCATGTGGATGGAGGAGGCTGTAGCTGCCCAGGTGGTACTGTCTGCTGCAGCATCTCAGCCCTACAACACAGGGAACCCAAAGCAGCCTCACAGCCTCCCGCAGCCAGGGCACGCTGATCCAGCTGGGGCTAGCACAGGGGACCTTGCTTGGTAGGATTACAGCAACAACAGCAACTGTGTAGTCAAGTGTTTCCATATGATTTTGAAGTGTACTTTTTCATAAATAGATAGCTATCTTGTTTCCCCAAAGAGGAACAGAGCATGGGTTCACTTCCCAAGGACACCCATATGCCTGTACATGGGAAGGAAACATCTGTGGAGGTAAGCAGGAGTGGTGGGGAGTTTTTGTTTTTGTTTGGTGCTAGTTATATACAAAGTGATAATGTCCTGGCGCTCAGTATTTCAGGGTTGGTCGTTTCTGTTTGTTTGACTTTTTGCTTGTTGTGCATGAGTTGCCAAGGAAAATTAATTGAAAGGGCCAAAGCTGCACTGGCACTGAGTCTTGAATGATGGCCACCAGCCTGCCTGGAGATGTGGTCTGTGTCTGCTCAGACTGGAAACTGTGTCCAGCCAGACCAGGTGCAGGCTTTTTCTAGGAAAACTGGCAGGACCTGGAAGGCATCAGTGTGGCACCCACACTGTGTGTTGCCCACACATGATGCAGCACTGTGTGGCAGGAGCAGTGGTGTCCAGGACCTCTGTACATTCCCAGCTGCTCTGATCCCACAGATGTTGGCAAAGCCAGGGAGTCTGTGGGACAGTGGGGAGCAAGTGTCTTGCAGCCCCTCTCCCTTACTGTAACCTACCAATGGGATTAATGGGTGACATTTTGTGGGAGAAGGTACACAGGTAGTTTATAGTTATTCAAAAGGTGAAATGGGTGAATAGCTCAGAGGCTGTCAACTTCAGAAAGAGAAAGAAGCCAGAAAGATGTAACACAGAGGCACTGTTCAAATGCTGGCCACTCACACTGGTTCTGGAAAATGGTTTGGAAACTTATGGGACCATAAGCTGCAGGAAACAGATATTTAAAAAGAAATAGGTTCTCCTGCCTTCCTTATCCATTGGACGATGATGATCCAAAATGTTTACAGAGCCAAAGGGCTTATTCAAAAGGATAGGGGCTTTGAACCCCACCTGTTAAGATCTGATCTTAACAAATGTCTTCTTGGAGATCAGTGCTACTGGCCTCATCAGGCAGTCAATGCTTTAGAAGAGCCCAGAATATTTGTCTATAAAAGGATGGCAGGAGGGTTTTCTGTGGCATTTTGAATCTCAATAGCTAGAAACTGTAATAGGATCTGTAATGCTTCAGTTGTTCCGACTGGTGGCTTGGCAATTATTTTCTTCATCTTCTGGCATTTTCCCAATTTATTTTTTTTTAGTAAAACTGCATATATAGGAAATATATTTTTAGTTTTATGGAATTGGTCAGAAACTGGATAAAAAAATAAATCAATTAGACCAAGCAATGGCTGATTCCATTCTGAAGTAATTTTAAAATCACAATTATTCCTCGGCTCCCCATCTGTCTCTCTTCTTCACACCCAGCAGCTCTCTTAATTTCCAGCCATTCCCTTCCTTCCCAGTTTTCAATGTCTGAGATGAAGGACTACTAAATATAATTAAGTGTATTTAGGAGACACAATCTGCCACTGTGCCAGTGTCTATAATAACAGAGGCACTTAAGAACTTAACCAAAACCAGGGAAATCCATTTTTTTTCAAGTGTAGCACATCTACTGCTCAGTAACAGCTCTGTCAAACTGAATCTGAGTGCCCTACTGTTAAAAACGAGGCATCTGGTATAGCATTCATTTCCAGAAATCCTTTTTTCTACTGTCTGAAAATGGCCTCTTACTTTGCTCTGATGATTAAAAAATACACCAGAAATGTATTTTCCTGCATAGCTCTTCATTCTGCCTTAAAAACAGATGGGACTAATTTTCTCTTACTTGGTCCAAACATTTCAACAGGTGGGTTATTTTCCTTACCAGTATTTGGACTCTCCACTGTTCTTAATAGGATTATTTGGATAAATAAAGTCATCCAAATTTGGCCCTTTATTAATCATACATCTGAGGAAGAACATGCCGAAGTTAATGGAAAGAAAAGATGCCTGCTCTGGTAAGAAATGAGCTGATGTTGCTTTACTATGAAAAGGCATGAAATTCTTCTTGCCTGAAACAAGAATTCACTTTTGGCATAGATCTCCAGTTTAATTTCTGCTACAGTTCAACAAACACCAAAAAGTGAACAGGTTGGAACATAATTTAAGAAGGGCAAAGAAGAAAGACTTAGTATAACTACCTTATGGTTTACAGATGTTCTAGGTAGGCATATAGATTCCTCTTTTGTTTCAGAGTTATCCCTGGACTATTTTGCCAGTGTTCAAACTAATGTTTCCCTTTAAGGCTCTATGTACTTTAATTGCAGTTGAAGGGAAACAGGCTACAGTCTACATTAGGACAGTTACTTATGGCACCTGAGAAACAAACTAGATCTGTGAAATAAGTTTTTTAAATAAACCCTCTTATTTTATATATAAAGGACTCTTTAAAAATAAGTAAAATTGTGGAAGAGTGTGTAGGTAATTGCACTGTACTTTAATTTGAATTTCTGTTAGATGCAATGGGAATAAACAAGCAGACAAAGTGGCATATTTGACAAGAGGTAGAGGAGATGATCCTGCACAAGGTCGTTTTTTTTCTGGTCAGGACATTTGTCACAGCTACAGTACTGTTCTGCTTTGGAGGAGAAGGGTGTTCAATGTATTTTAAAATTAAATATTCAAGACATTGTTCCCGATGTAAATGCAGTCTAATGAACACTGTGTACTAATCTCTGTTCATGTGGACTGTGCCCGTGACCTTGGATAAATCATGGCATGTCTTTGTGCATATCCTCATCTATAAAATGTCTTCCTCACAGATACATAGTGAAGATCCATTAGTTAATGTTTGCAAAGTGCTGTGAAGGCATAAATACAGTTATTACTTTAATGACTCTGAAATTTATGAGATTAAGAGAGTATCTTACCCTTCACATCCTCCTCATCTGTTGGGGGCTGCAGTAGCTGTCTCATAAATAAATGCATCATTCACATAAATCTTTACACATATCTGTTATCTGCTACTAAATATCTTTATAATTCTACATGATCACTGGATATCCACTGTCTATGACTCTGTAATCTCTTATAGCAATTAAGGAATAAATCATGTTCACTGAGATGAAACTTTTTTTGCATACCAGTATGATTTGTCACTTCGAGCAGCTACAGGGTGATTTTTTTTACAATCATTCCTTTGTTTTTACAATCTAGAGCACCTTATTTAGCAGGGAAGCAGTAGAAGCCTATCTGGACCTGGAGATGCCATTAAAATGAAATAAGATTGAAACTCCTAAGTTTATGGTGTGCTGAATATCTGAGAGATGGGTAATGTATCTTTTCTGATCTTCCAAATGAATAAACTCAACTGATATACCTCTGCTTCTTATGCTGTAGTTTAGTATGCTACAGGAGATCTCTGTAGCACAGTCAATCATAGAATTCCCAGTGAGGTGATAGAATTCTTGATGAGAGCTATTGAATAAGTATGTATGCTCATAAAAGCTTGACTAGAAATCAATATGGCTGAACTTCAGATTTCCACCAATGAAAATGAAATCAGAATTTGTCCCCAGTTCATCTGTTTTTTTGTCTTTTTAGCAAAAGGGACTGCTCTGCCATGAAAATAGTAATAAGACAAGGGGGAATGGTTTGAAACTGAAAGAGAGTAGATTTAAATTGGATATTATGATGGTATTCATTAGTATGAGGGTGGTGAGACACTGGAATAGGTTGCCCAGGGAAAGTGTGAATGCCCAGTCCCTCTGTTCAATTGTTCAAGACCAGGTTGGATGGGGCTCTGAGCAACCTGGTCTAGTGGGAGCTGTCCTGGCCCATGCAGGGGATTGGAACTAGGTGATCTTTAAGGTCCCTTCCAAACCAAAACTTTCTATGATTTTATGTTTCTATGAAAATAAGAAACTGTCAACTTTTAGAGTAGTTCAACATTGCTCTCATTTATATGTTGATTTATGATTAGCATAGTTCCTGTGCTGATGATAAATAAGTGTATATTGTCCATGCCTCCATTGCCTTGTGTTCTTCTGTTCTTTTGTATTGGGGTTGAATGAGTTCGGATGAGGCACTTCAGGACATATTGTAGTGGCTTTTTTTTGTTTGTTTTTAGTTTGCTTGTTTTGGGTTTTTTTTGGGGTGGGTGGTGGTTGACAGTTGGATGCAGTTATCTTAGAGATCTTAGAGGGTCTTTTGCAACCGTGACAATTCTGTGATTCTTTGATTTCCGCCATGAAGAAGGGAAGGATACATGGAGATATGGGGAACAACAGGTGTATATCTAGCATGGCATGAAATTGGCCATGAAAAACTGGATGAAGCTACTTTCTTTTACCAGGAAGGATTACAAAGAAGGAAAACCAGGAGCACCTATTCACCGATGACAAGACCAACTGTGAAGCTACAGGTTTTTTGGCTTTGCTGCCATCTAGCAGAAGACAGACAGTCTGACACCCACCCACCCACTGGGACAGAGAAGAGAAGTAGATTCCTGAGGTAGGTGAGGGATAATTGGGGTTATGGCTGAGGAGTGAGCTGGCTACTCCAGCCTAAGTCCTCTGCATGTTGCTGGTTGATTGTTAAAAAGTGGCTTGGTTTGGAAGAGAAGCTATGAAGCTGCTGTTCCTTCCTGCTTGTCTTTACTTATCTTCCTCAAGTGCAGAACTGAGATTCACTCACGTCACTGGAAGAGTGAGCCAGGCTGCTTCTGCCCCTTTGGACTGTTAGATTGAAGGAGAAGTGCAGGCAAAACTAAAGAGACTTAAAAGAACTCAGATATATTGTCTCAACACAAACCTTCTCTGGAAAACAAGAAAGTTTTTCTTTCCTGGGGAAAGGAAGGCACTCCTGGTGTGTACAGAACACATTTAATGATCATCAGTTAATAATAACAATCACCTTGATCTGGGTTTGGTCAAGACTCATCCTGAAAAAAACCCAACCCTTTAGTTTCTAAAGCATTTCAAGCAAGTCATTAGCTGATTCTGAGTTTATACTGCTTTATCATCTGAATGGTCTTGAACAAAGCTTTGTTATGTAATGGTCATGTTAGTGTCCTAAATGAGTTTCCTTTCCTGTAATTATTATTCCTCCAGCTTCCCCCATTCTTGCAATCTCATTTTCTCCTGCAGTGTATGTTCTCTTCGCAGAGGCAGATAACTAGATCTTTCAGACAATCATTTATGGTCCGTGTTCATTAGTTCACAGGCAAAGGAAGCTAAGCAGACTCCACTCTGATTTTCCTTTTGTTCAATGGAAACTGAACATTTATTATGATTTTGTTGCTGAGGGAAAGTTGAATTGCTAACATAGCACAAGCTAAAAACTCACAGAAAGAGAAAAGTTTCAGCTTCTGGAAAAACTGAGCTCACATGTATTTTCCGGGGAAGGAAAAATACCTGCTAAGCTGAGTTGAGGTAATTGAAATGTGCCTGTGAAGCTAAAAAACATTATAAGAGTGTCATGATTAGTCTCAAACTAAGGATTAACCAGGCCACTCAGCCTGAAGGTTAAGTTTTAAGAGAAATGGATGCAAGTCAAGCTACAGGAATATACAGCCAAATCACCTTGGTGCATTTTTCCTTTATGGACTGGCATCTCCCAGGAACTCTGGGGATCATTCCTCTTTTATGTTCACCAGATCAAGATGAGCTGAATTTGGATTGTTTTGAAGTGAGAGTCATACCAGCTATCCAAATCTGCCCTCTAAAAGCAGTGTCTATAAACCTAAGTGCCAATCAGATTCAAAGAAAGCAGAGTTATGTGCATGCCCCTTATATTATTCTGACTTACTGCTTCTTCCTATATTAAATCACTCCAGACCCTGTGAGCACTTTCTGTGATAATTTACTTAGAGTTGGCCTAGTGATTTGGAGCAGAGCACACCTCTGTCAGCTCAGTCTCCTTCACTGTAGGATGTTAGTGGTGAGTATACTTTAATTACATTTTCAGGTCAGGAATTGTTTCCAAAAGTGTGTATTTGGAGATGGAACTTTCTTCCATTACAGGCTCCCAGCATGCTTTTTATGCAAGCAATGAATGCAGCTCATCAGAGGAGGCAAAGGGTAGTGGCTTTCCTTTTCTAGAGATTGTATGGTATTGCCCAAAAAGGGGCAGTTTGTCCAACTAACACAGAGTTACCTAAAACAGGTTTACAAAAATCCACTACTGGGTGATGGATTTCTAGACTATTGATAAGTGGCCAAAAGCAGGAAATAGCAAAGCTTCCTAAACCACCACAGTCTCTTTTAACATACATTGCTAGTCTTCATTCACTGTTCAGACTGTTTCGTTCAGTCCTTTTCACATGATGTCTGTTTTTCACAGAGGAGGAAAAGATAGATTTCAAAGCCACCTCTCTGTAAGATTTTCTCTCCCTCACTCACATCAACAGTTCTTTGCATGCAAATAACTGAATGGACAGTTCTGCTTCCAGCTGTGACTTGCAGGTTCAGCA
>NW_009954190.1:910437-914628 GCF_000747805.2 Chaetura pelagica | reverse complement strand
GATATCCATTAGGCAAAGTCATGGAGCACTGCTACAGCAACTGCAGTCTTGAAGCTTGGTGCAACCCACATTGAACATATTTATTCTGTCATGTGAAGGCTGATAGCTTTGTGGAAAAAATGTGAAGAGCTATCAAGGGAAATGCTCCATGAAAATTCTCAAAAGCTGAAAGGTTTTTAAAAACATAAAAGAGAATCTTAAATTTTACAGAAAATGTGAAGAATGACATCTTTCTCTCCAAGATGGAAACCATGAGTAGAAATAGAAATTAATGTCTGTATGTCCACCTGTTGAGATACTTCCAGGCTCAGAGAATTTGTGGCTACTTGGAAAAGATTCTATATGGGTAGAACCACAATAAATATAAAGAAATATAAGGAAAACTGAAATAAATTCCAGTGGCATTTATGTTATTTAAATAATTTAAATATTTAAATGGTGGCATCTATGTTATTTAAACTGTTTAGAAACTGTAAAATCACTCAATGTTTTTATAAAGCATAGATTTAGGTTCTTGCTCAAGAAGGAAAGCCAGGATTACTCCCTGCTCTTTGGAATATGAGTGTCATATGATCACTCTGTAATGCTGGGGAAAGGAGTCGGGGTCTTATCTGACACAGACCATCTCTAGAGGCAGTAGCACCATTTGACCCTTGGCAGAGCCAGTATCACTGACATAACCTGAGACCACAGACTCTGTCAGGTTAGCAGCTATTAGCTTTTCATCAAGAAGCAGCAGTCATGCACCTCAGCTGTCGTTGGAATGTCCATCCAGCAGAAAAAATGCCCAGTACCCAGGTTATGTACTGTGTCACAGCCCATAGCCTGAAGAAGTTTGTACTTGGCTACAGAGGGAAAGACGAGAGCAGGCACTGGTAAATTGGCTGGACCCAGAAGCCTGTTTCCTTCCAAGTTAATGTCAATGATCCTATGTTTCTAGGAGCAGATACTTAATTTGTTCCAGCCTGGGACAGTGCTAGTGCTTGCCAGAACCCCAGGCCAATGCATTGACTTGCTCAGGGTCCTACCACATGGGGCTGTATGTCACATACACATGTGAAAAAGCCCATTTTTGTTAAAGTATATTTGGGCTATAATCATATTTGGGTCTAGAGTGTAGCTTTACAGATTTTATTGTCTAACACCACCATCAACTACAGGTCACCTGAACAGACCTTTTCTGATGCAAAACTGACTGGCTGTTGTTTTGCTGCTGCTGAGGACTTGTGGATGGTTAAAGTGGAGCTAAGAAAGCTTCTTGCTCAGTCTCACAGCTGGTATTTGCCTAGAAATCAGCAACCAATTCATGTGGACAAAAGCTCTGCAGAACTCAAGCATGCCAGTACTTCTCTAGTGAAGGATGCTGCCGCTTGTTTGTCCTCTCAGATCTCCATTATTGAGATGCACCTGTGTCTAGGGCTTTCTGGACACTGTAGGTTTCTGAAGGCCAAAATAAACCTTTTTTTGTGTCCTCTCTGAAACAGTGGTTTGTAAACTGAACAAACTAAAAATGCACTAAGAACAGTGACAGAATAGTGTTGAATAGATGATGAGGAACACAACTAGCTGTGCTGTTCAGAGCTCATGGAGACCATATCAGTTCTACCTCTTCATGCTTCGCTTTCTGGGGAAAAAAAAATTAATAAAAAACATCAAGGCCTTCACAGTTAAATAATAGTTTTATAGGATGGTGGACTTCATCTGTTTGTGTTAGCTAGAAAACCCATTTAGCACTTTTCTCAGGTCTTCATATACAACATACTTGGTATGTATATTAATGTGATTTCCCTGGCCACTGTAAATAAGGTTTCGGGCATAGCACTGATGTGCTCAGAGCAATTTGTTGCTAAGCAGAAGTGTTGCTTAGTTTCACATAAACTGAAACATTTTCAGTGAGTACAGCTCCCATTCCAGATGTTCCAATGGTTTAAATTCAGAAGCTATGGACATGTAGTTACCCCCAGTTGTACTTAGCTTCAGGGCCAAAATGTTGATAAAACAGAATTTAACTGAGATAAATACAGTGAGAAGCATTATTACATTATATGACCTTCCTGCAGGCACTGAAAAATGTTTAGCAGTGAGACACCTTAGCCCAACTAGCATGCTACCAAGATATCTGTCTTAGCCATTAGTTTTATCCACATCTCTAGATATACCTATTGTCCTGAGTTTACTTAGAGAAGTCAGTAGTTTTCTCCTCTTTTGCCCTACCTTCTGCCAGAACTACAAAGGTAAATCCTGTTTACTTCACTTCCTTAACCAAAGGGCATTGAATTAGTTCCCGTTAGTGTCAGCACAGTCTCACCAAAGGTTAGCTTGCCTTTCTCATTAAGCCTTAAGAGAAAATAATTTAATCAGATGTAACAGACATAACCAACCAACAGCCCAAGAAAGATTCCTACTTACCTTGAGGTCCACTGTCTTCATAGTCTAAAAATGGCATGAAGAGGTTTAGGCACTCTCAGATGCATAAATGCCCTCAGAGTGGTGGAATCAAAGATCAATGCAAACTTTTATAGTTCTGTTGCCTGCGCAAAACCATCTCCTTTTGTAGTATCTCATAATATGAACTCTAATGCCTATCAAGTGATATTTAATCCAGGTCCCAAGTGAGACTTTTTTTGTCAACAATATGGCATAACGGGTGTCCCATACAAATAATTCACTCGTCCTTAAAATCTCCTGGACTTGTGTCACTATGCAGCAGGATATTAATTGGAAAAAAATATGAATCTATCCCTGAACAACAAATCAAAATTGCACTGTTGAGCTATAGATGCCTAAAAAAAGGAGGTGATTGTGGTAAGGCTGAATGATGAATCCATTAAATGGAGAGTTTAAAAATTACCTTTAGTGTTTTATATATAAATGTATACAGATATTTTACTCATGTGTCATGGTTAATACTGGGCTGGCAATTAAATGACTGACAGATGTTCTCTATTAACCCCTCTCACTTCCCCTGTAGGAAAAGGAGTAAGTAAGAGAGACTTATGAGTCAGAAACTAAACTACACAGCTTTAATGAAACAGTAGTGATGAAAAGGGAAATAATGAAACGTGTACCTACGTATATATATGTAGACACACACATATAATCAAAAGCGGTATCACATTCCTCCCCAGTAACACTCACATCATCACCGAGGGTGTGGGACAGCCCTGGAAAAGTCCTCGACTGGGCTACTGGAGTCTGCCAGGAGCTGGACACAGAAGCACATGGATTCAGGAGTGCATGGATCAGGATCAAAGGCAGAAAAAACAGATGGAGTCCTCCCAGGTTGCCAGCCACAGACAAGAGGGCTTGACCCTTGTGATTCCTCAGATTTATACCGAGTATGATGTGTACGGCATGGAATACTTGGGTTAATTTCGGTCACTCGTCTGGTCCACTTCTCCCCTCAGGAGGGTGGCAGGTGTGACCCCCTTTGATTTCCTTTGTTTCCAGAGCATAAGATGTTTTCCAGAACCAAGCAGTGGTCTTGGTTCTGCACATCATCCTCCAGCAGTAACTGGAAACATCAATCATTATCAGCCCTAGAAGCAGACACTGACTGAAAAACATGCTGTTAATTTCAGCAAGTGCAGCTATTTAGAAGAGACTTAACTGAAAAGTAAAATTGCTAAGAAAGAAAGCTGGTTCTATCCTGGCTCAAACCAGGACATAATGTTATAACTTTTACTGTCTTGAGAGGAAGAAGGACAAAATTTGACTCCTCAAACAGAAATCACATACTTGATTTATGGATTGAAACTGATCTATGGATCAGGTCTGATCTGTGAATCAGTCAATGAATCTACTGGAATTGCAGAACAAAACTTGTTCTAGTTTAGATAAGTAATGCTGAATTCCACTAGATTCAATGACTCAATAATATCAGAAAAGAGAAAAGAAAAAGGATTATTACCATTTATTTCTGTTAGCTCAACCATACTGAAAAAAATAACTCAGCTAAAATGTAGCAGGAAAATTCCTGCGAGCAGACTGACACAAATTCATTTGATCCTTTGACAAGTACCCCTGCCATAGAAATGTTCTTCTGTAGAAAGCACAGTGTGAAATGGTCCTATGTTACCAGGACAGGTCTGAAATCTTCTCTCATCTTCAGATAAATTCTCTTGCTTTTTTCAAGAACTACTGCAATAAGGGTAATTAAGAGTAATTCCTCACCCCCCTCCCCGCCCCCCT
>NW_009954190.1:883986-909348 GCF_000747805.2 Chaetura pelagica | reverse complement strand
TCCCCGCCCCCCTCCCCCCCCCCCCACCCCTTCCTTCCAAGGATTTCTCAGTATTTCCTGTTTATTAGTATTGCTGATTTCTAAGTGCCAACATGGGACAAGGGTGGAGGCACTGACCCTACAGAAGTAATACAGTTATTGCAGTGTGGAGGAGGAGGATGAGACCCACCAGGATATGTCACAATACAGGGATATAATGGGATAAAGTGTGGAGACCAGATGTTCATACAAGGGGCTATCTTTTGGAGATGCAGGATGTTTGACATGAAGGGTTTCACCCTTGGTTAATATAAACAGGCAAGAGGCAGCACTGTCTCCAGCTGTTGTACACAGCTGTATGAATGACAGAGCTGTGCCAGCTATTGCAAGCCCATAGAAGACCAGGTGAACAGTTTCAGGGGACTGTTGTGAAAAAGTGTCACAGGGCAATTACTCGGTAAGTGACTGTTTGGATTTGCTGACATTATTCACTCTTTGCAGGATTGTCTCCAAAGCTGTGATCATCTTAACAGTTGCTTCATGTTTTCCTAAGTAGAAATGGAAATGACCTAGCTTCTATTCTGGTTCAGCTGTAGTTGACTTTCATGTTGGCTGAAGTTACTGCAAAGTTTTCTAAATTTTTTTCATTCTTCTCCTGCTCCACAGGATTCATTTTAGCTGAAGATCTTGTCCTCCAAATTGTTTTCAGTCTTTTTTTTTCTTTCCCTGACGTACATTTTCAAGCTGCTGAAACAAGCTGTATTGCTGGTGAGCAGGCAGGAAAGTTTGAAAGGACAGAAAGGACATAAAAAAATGAATTCCCATCAAATGGCAGCTTGAGTATCACCAGCTGTGGTTAGGCAGCTATTTGCACTTCTGGTGTGGCAATTAGACCCTTCAGTGTTGGGCTGTTGGAAGGGATATGCAAACTTCTTATAATACATAAGCTAGTTAGAACAAAAAATCCATTAGTTCTAGCAAATGCTGGATATACCTAGAATATGTCTGCTAGAGAAGAGTTTTAGTAGATGTGGTTGGGCAAAATTCTCCCTGCACTCCCAAGGATAGCTTACCATTCAGTGAGCACTAGTGGTTGCTGCCATAATCCCAGTAGCTGTGTCCAACTGGTGCTGTGTGGGTATGATATAGAGAACCTCTGGTTGGAAAAAGGTTTAATCCAGCTCATCATGCTTCTGCTGGTTGATCTGAATATCCTCTTTTTATAGACCAGCTGAAAGGGGAAAGTTCTTTTTAGTCCCATCTGGTTATGAGTAATCTTTTTGGGCAGGCTCCCTTTGGCCAAGGAGGGGCCCAAGACAAGAACAATCTCTCTCTCTCCTAATTACAGGCTTTACCCTTTGGTTTAACACAGACATACTAGTAATTAGAGTGCAGAAATTCCAGTAGGTGTATGAGAACATGGACTCAGTTTACAAGGTGATATGTTAAAGCTGATTCAAGTCTGTACACAATCTCTTTCTCATTATGGAGGTGTAATTAATCACTTTGTCTCATTATCACACTATTGGATTAAATAGAGTCATTTTAACCTTGCTCTCTATCTTGGAATCTGCTCTGGTGCAACCAAAGCCAATTTCCTTTGGAAAATGTGATTGAGCTTTTGTATTTGTGTGGACGTGGCCTTACAGAGATCTTCTAAGATTAAGTTGATTTCAGCCTTTTCATCAATCACTTGAACCTGAATAGCACTTTAAGTCGTTGCCTTGGAGAGCATTCCCCCCTCAGGGTGTCTCCTTGGCTAAGCTGAGGAGTTCAGTTTTCTGAGTCCAAGCTTGGCTCCTTTGCTGATAAGAGCTGTAGTGAAGACAGCTAAAGGGAAGGGCCTGCTCGTCCTCTCCCTTGGGAGCTGCTTTTCAGTTGAGGATTTTCAGCTGAGGCTTTACCGCTGGTCTCACCTGGGCTATGTGGCACCTGGGTAGCAGCTGTGCCTGGGATCACATCTCTGGCAGTGATCTTGGCCTGGACCTGCTTGCTTGGCTTCTTGGCTTCAGCCTGGTTGCTGAGCTGGGTGATTGTGGTGCTGCATCTGCCCCTGGTTGCTGTCTCTGGGCCTGATCCAGGCTGGCACCAGCACCACTCAGCATCCTGGTTCCTTGCTGCTGAGGCCACCACCTCTGCCAGCCTTGCTACCTTGCTTGGCTCCAGTTTGCCTCCCCCTGGGCCAGCCATTGCTGCACCCTGGCACAGGCTTTTTAGGACTCACCTGCATGTACATCTGTTTCACCTGCCCTCACTAAGGAGGAGTTAAGAGATGGTGCAGAGAACAGGCAGCAGTGCTGAGCACAGGCAGCTGGAGTTTGCAGAGCCAAAGGCAGGGGCAGGCTGCACTATGCCAGGTAGAAAACACATGGATTGAGCTGGTTTGTTCCAAACTGCCTGCACCTTACAAAAGGATAGGCTGCTCCTGGAGGTATGGATCCGAGGACCATCTCCTCCCTCTGTGACCCCAAGAGCTGTGCAAGCACTCCCAGGAGTGCCTAAAAACCAGGAAGGATCCAGGTCTGTGTTATGCATGAGACCTCACAGCCCTACAGCGGTCATGGTAACCCATCCAGGGCCTGGACTGGGTCTCCTCTTTGCTTTAATACATTCAGGCATTTTTCACCTCCTCTTGGCTGTCCTGAAAATTCTGATTTTTCTTTTTCTTTGTTTGTTTGTTTTCTGAGGGGCTTGGAGAGGCCTCCCTTTGCTAAGTAGCTGCCTGCTGGTGACTGATTCCAACGTTGTGCTTGAATGCACCTCAGGGCTGCCCCATAGCACCACATGAGGTCTCTCAGGAAAGGATTTCTGCTTCTTATCATTGCAGCTCTACTTTTCTTTTTAATTTTGGCCAGGCAGAATCCCTCCTTGAAAATGAAACAAAGGAAATTAATATTGTCTGGTTTTGCATAGAATTACAAAAATCATATTTTTCTATGCAAAATTATAATCCAGACCAAGATTTCCTGGACTTAGACAGACTTAAAAGGTTTCTGAACCTCTGGGATTCATTTTGCTCTCCTTAATTAAACTCTCTGTGTCTTGAGAAAACCAAAAGGAGGCTAGAGGTGTGTTTATCTGTCCTGATAAAAGGTGGGGAATTTTGCTAGGCAAAAGCTGGTAGGCTGGGACTTTCTTTCTGCCACTAGGGAGATGTTATTTCTAGAAGAAACCAAAAGAGAGGACTTCGCAGCTTGAACTAGCTTGAATATCTGGAGAGACTTCTTAACTGGTGGAGAAGGGGGCTGGTGCCTGAGTGAATCCTTTTATCCTCTGCAGAGGCTTCTGAAGCCCAGCTCTAGTTGCTCTGGCAGGGCATTGGGTACTAATCTGATTATAGTAAAATATATTCCCTGACTACATCTGAAATGTTCTTTCCACTTTAATTGTATATATTGGAAAGACTGAGAAGGCTTTTGCTTTCTCAGCCTCTTAAAAGAATTTTTTGTCTAATGCATTTGAAGTATTTCTTTGTAAATGGATCACAGACCTAATGGGGCTCAAATCTATGGGAGTTCAGCCTCACAGAGATGAAGAGGAATCTTACATAAGCAATCAATGGTCAGACAGCAAGAGAAAGTCACTCCAAGATCATCAGGCTTGTACTGCAGGAGCACAAGGGTAGGTTTTGGTGCTATCCAAACTAGCAGGCTCTGACATGTCCTCAGGGGCAGCCTCAGATAATGTCCCAAGCAAGGCTGAGCAGAAAAGCCCTAAATTATTTTCAGGCAATATTCCTGGTTGGTTGTCATTGCTCTGGTTCTAGAGAAGTCAAAGACTGCTTTGCCCAGTGTAGTGCAGTAGATAACAAGCAGAACGAAGCACAGAACCAGGAGACAGATCCTGCTCCACCTTTAAGCCAATGTAAATCAAGAGTGAATTCACTGGCACTTCACTGGAGGACAGGAACACAGGTGTTTGACACTCAGGCCTAGAATGTGTGCAGAAACATTTTTTGACATCTTCCAAATGTCCTAGTTTCAGTGCAGTAATGGTGGGAACCCCAATGTAGGTGAGGTGCTAGTGGCTGGTTTTGTGACCATGTCAGAGCAGAGCTCCAGCCACTTTCTCCCTAACATCTTCTTCTGTCTTACGTTCATCAAACTCCTGGTGCATTTCAGGCACAGGGCTTAATAGTTGCAAGTTAATAAATATTTTAAAGGGGTATAATGTTATTACATCACATGCCGGTTGGCTATCAGTGAGATGCAGAGACAGTGAAGAGGCAAAGTGCTTTTCTGTACAATTTATTCTTGTGGAGTGAAATCTTTTTACCTACATCTTATTTTCTAGACTTTAAATGATTTCCCTTTTCTTCCCAAAATACTAAATGTGTACAGACACTTCAGCACTTACCAAGTTGCAGAATTGTATCTTTATTGCAGATGTGTTTGATTTCATTACAGTGCCTTCACTATCACACCACACTGAGGGGGTAAGTCAGTAAACTGCTGCTTCACAGCTGTCAGTTTTGAAATTGGAAAGCAACTGTTGGAAAAAAACCCCAAGTTTTGTTCTCCCCTCCCACACAAATTTGGAATGTCATCTATGAAATTAAATTGCTGTCACATCCAGGGTGAGAAATATCTGACCAGAGATGGGGAAAAGTCTGGCACCTCAGGTTCAGGGTGAAAATGAGAACTTCATTTGGAAAATGGAGGAGCTCTGACTGAGGCAGACCTATTCATCCCCTGGGAGGTCCTGTAAAATCAGACTTGGCTGTCAGGCTGCATTGCTTGAGTGCAAAATGCTCTTTTTCCCACCAGCGAAGTCTCCTTGTCCTCTGAGGGGAGCAGGGGAAGGCTTCAAGGTTTTGGGAGCTTAAGCTGGTGCTGACTGACACCGCTAAGATTAATTTCATCACTCCAGGAGGCCTTGGAGAAAGTGCTTGGAAAAAAAAAATACCCAAAATTCTCCTTATATTTCTGGTGCAATAAATGTTTTTGGAAAGAATCTGGACATTAATGCTTACTACCCACATGGATCTTCTCAGAGTATCACAGCCTGCATGGCTTAAAATTTGCCTCATTTGCGTATGATGCCTTTATTTTCACCTCTTTCTATCCTCAGCTAATCAATTTTAGATTATTATGCAGACCATGAAACCCTCCTCAGGACCTCTTTGAGCTGGGAGGAAAAAGCATTGCCATGACCCAAGCATCCCTCGGGAAACCCTCTGTGTTGACCAAGATGACTGGTGCAGGCCTGCTTCCCTGGATGCGGTGGGAATAGGCTCTTCTCTGCCACCTGTTGGAAGCTCCTCTTTTGCTTCTGCCTCTGACCAGGTTTGCTGACAGCGTTCGACACCTTCCACCATCAAGGGGTTATTTTTATCTCACAGACGGTTCTGAGCTGCCCAGCCCAGTCTGTGAAGCATGAAGACATTCCCCCACCATTCCACTGCTTTTAATTTTCCCTTTTTATAGAGAGAACTAAATCAGAGGGAGCTTGATGTTCTCCTGTAATTATTTTTTACTTCAAAAAGGGGAGTTTTAAGAGCACCAGTGAGGATAAAAACTATGAGAAGCTACAGCCCTCCTACTCCATAAAGAAACAATGGGTATGAGCTTGTCAGGGAAGCTGGAGCAGGTTTAGGGCTTGTTATGTGCTCCTCATACTATATTTAATCTTACTAAGCTTACCAACCTCCTTCTGTCATTTGAAGGAGAAAATTAGTACTGGTGAAGTCACAGGTCAAAAAAACCCCAAAACAATATTGAGCAAGCTGCTGAGTTTTCATTGTAAAAAATTAGTTTTGAGGAACTTGGCCAGTCACAACTCACATGCATTCTGCAGCTGTTGTTGGTGACAGGAGACCTGGACTCCTGTTTCTAATTACAGGGGTGGGGAGGTGAAAGGGGTTAATACTGGACTTGCTGAAATCCAGTGTATCTGCCATGGGTTTTAATGACAGTAAACTCAGGTTTGCATATGATTAGGGAAAGGGGGATATGACTGCGTTCTCCATTTTTCTTTTTTAGGAGCTGTCGGTGGTTAACGAGCATGTAGAAGCTAATGCTGGCTTCCAGCTGTGGGAAACCAGCAGCGCCTGCCTTGCTCTGGGGTGCCTGTGGCCAGCGGTCAGGCAGGCACTGCTGCCATCCTGTGGAGAGCCAGGCCAAGGGATGGCTGCAGGGCCATGGGGTAACCGGTGGTGGGACAGCCCCCATGGTGGTGGAGCTGGGGATCACCTCACATGCTGCTGGTGCAGAGCCGTCGGTTGTTCCCCAGGCCAGCTCCAGGACTTTAAGAGCCAGTTTGCACTGCACTAGTCCAGCTGGAGGCAGAATGATGCCTGTGCTGGGGCCAGCTGCCATCCTCTGCTACTCATTTTGTGCCAGATCCAACAAGGACTGCTCACCTGGACTTTGTGGCAGATAGATGGTTCTTTTCAAGGGTGCTCTCCATACTGAAATCACAGGCTTAGCCTTGGTTTTCATTTTTATTCTGTAAAAGTTTAATATTTTGCTAAAAGATAGTATAAAAAAATATTCAGCCCAACAGTGTGATTGGAGTAAAGCAATAGGCAGACAGCTAAGAAGATGGCTAGAGAGCTGGAAAAGCAGGACATCTAATCACAGAACAGTTATAAACAGCAATAAAATTAATGTCTATATTAAACTAGCAGTGCAAAGATAGAAACTGGAAGCAGCTTTACATGAAAAATACACTTTTTAAATACAGAAATAGCACCAATTTACAAAAGACAATCAGAAATGTAAACGTGGTAGGTAGATTCAAGTATAAATTATATGCTTATCCTCCCCAGCAACTGCCTTGGGACAGATTTCACAAACCCTGCAGAACATCATGGGCATGCACTTCACCTCAGTGCAAATACAAATTTTGCTTCTCCAAAGCTACTTTGCTGATGAGTTTTTCCTACTTTACTTCTTAGCTTTCAATGAAGGCAAAGATAGGAAAAATAAATTCTTTCCCTCATGACAACCAACTCTTCTGCCTTGCAGGTCTAGTTAGGCAGCTCAGGTAATGCAAGAAGCATTGATCCCTTTGCTGCTGACCTGCTTTGGTGGTCCCACTCCTTGAGTTCTCCTCACCTTCCGCAGTGAGAATTTTGCGTTAACAAAAACAGGACAGTACATCAACTCCCTTCTCCTCCCAGGCCCAAATCTGATTTTGCAACCATGGCCCATCAAACAGCTTTGATTGTGAGGGAGCTGATCCTCATTTTCAGACCTGCTCTATTTACAGAAACTCAAAACGGAACACAGAAATAAAAAAACCGAAGATCTATTTTCAGTCCCTGCATTTTCAAGTATAATTAGGTTAGTTATGGCACAGAATAACATTACTGACAAAGCAAGGCAATTTTTGCAATGATGTTTTAACTGAAGCAAAGAGTTAATATTAGCTTTAATCCTCCTCTCTGCTCCCAGCTGCCATTTCACTAAAAGGCTGCATCGTACTAGAGGGGAGAAGTCAAAGTTTGGAGAATTGGCATCCACCCTGTCATCCTGAAGGCTAGCAGCCTGTTTCCAGCCCCAACACCAACAAATGCATGCCAGCAGAAGTGCAGGGGCAGCACTGTGCCAATTACACATTGTTTTTCAAAGTGAAATTAAGTGAGCGTGTAAGAAATAACTCAGAATTAAAAACTGTAAACTTCCAAAACTGTAGTGTAATTAAAATAAAACAAACAAAACCTCTTCAAGTGTAGCAGTCTGAAGATTTGTCTTTACCACCCCTGAAATTTCCTATGATAATTCTAGTATAGAAATTTTCTTTCAACAAGGGCTAACCAGCCCTCCTTATAAGGCTGTTATTGGTCTATTACAAGATAAGGCCACATCACTCAAACTCCCAGCTTCACTAGAATTCTGTCTTAAATTCCATTTTCATAATACATTTCATTATAAAAATAAAAAACCTCATCAAATCCCCAGCCCTCAGAAGTCCTAGCCTCCCTTGACCAACACAGTGTATCTACCCTTGGAAAACCACTACCAGTGAGAGAAGAGCTGATCATACTGGCTCTACGTTTGCTAAAAGTCCAGAGTAATGTGACGTCAACAGCAATACTTTCTGTCTTTTAAACAGGAAGCTGCACAAACTTAACTGCAGATTGCTACACTGGTAAAAACATACCCAAGCATAGGAGCACCAACTCTTACAACTGTATCCTATATTATTAATAGCACCATCCATTATTTGAGGACTTTGAATCTTCACTGTTATACTTTCTTCCTCTTTATAATCTTCTAAAGAATACAAATTATTTTTTTTTCCACTTCTAGAATTCATGGGTCCTGCTCTTTTCAGCTTCTTTTTATGGTTTACATAGGTATGCATCAAAAGATAAGCTCTCCCTTGTCTTCCAGGTACACTCAAATGTACTATTAAATAGTTAAAAAATTCCCATAAGTGAAGAGTTAGGCACTTAAGTACAAACCCCTTAAGAAGACTTAAGTAAACCGCTAATTAGGCACTTAAGTAGTCAGGTTAGACTGAATCTAATTATGTGGCTAATGTCTAACCAGCAGTGTTCCTTGGTCAGAGTCTAGACCATATCTTTAAATGGACATGAAATCTTAGCACAGCCCTCATAGTGGCTTGTCACTAATTACTTTGTCAAACTTATTTAAAGAATCCAGTTTTATATTCTTTACATCTAACTTGTACATTTTGCTCAGAGTAAAATAAAAAAACACCCAAGAAATAATGCAAGTCATTAACACAATTATTAAAATGTTAACATTCACAGTTATTTTGGTCTTAATATTTTTCACATGTATACATTCAACCATACTGTGTTAAGTTATTATTAGGTTTCTCTAACCACAAGTGCTGGGCAAATTGTACAACAACCGACTGACATTCAAGTAATCCTACCCTGAGAAAATCTGTTATTCTGAAGCTGCAAAAATCTTTTTTTTTTTTCACTAAATCCCACTCCAACATACAAAATAAACAGCAAGAGGCTGCACTGTGGAGGCAGGATTTGACAGATTGGAACCAAGGAAGCAGTTGCTCTATCAATTTCACCACAGATTTACTCAGGGTAAGCAGAGTACATGCAAAAAAAAAAATAAAATGCTTGCCCCAGATAAGTGCTAGACATCTCACTTAAAACTCTGAATAAAGAACCCCTAGGGACTTCAAGGAAATCTGTTCACATCTCCTCACAAAAAGAGTTTCCAAGTTAAAACCCCCAATACAATTTGATGCCCACAAGGCCATGTGGAGCACAGCACCTGAAGTCAAATGAGTACTGAAGGAGTAATTCAGTAAAAGGTTTTCAGTACCTAGAATGATTGTGAAGAAGGTGGTTAGCAGAACCACTGGGCGAATAGTCAGGAGGCATGCCAAAAGGGATGACATTTTAACATGCTCTCCTTGACAGATAAGAGATTGTTCTCTTGTAATTGGTACAGGGTCCTAGGACAATCTGCCCACCCTTTGGAATGAATGGAGCTAGTCAGGGCTGGTACTAGAGATTTCCAGTCTCCTCTGAACAGAGCTGGCATTTCTGGTCTGGTTGCCTTCAGTTTTCTTCCACGCAACAGGGTCTCCAAGACTTCCAGGAGTTTTGAAAAATGCCTCATGGCGTGCAGGACGAATGCTCTTGGGAGTGAGGGGAGCTGATGAAGGCTATTTGTGAAACAAAACCACAGTGATTCAGTAGGGTTTTCTCAAAGCCTACACGCAAGCATGAAAACAGAAGACAGCTTGTAGACATTAAGCCCTGTGCCCTGCTAATATAGGAAACCATGTCACAAATCCTATTCAGAAGATCCAAATGAAGAGCAATGGGCTCTGTCCTGCTTTTTGTTCTGAACCTGTTTGCCAGTACACATCATTGCTGGAAGCCTCTATCTCATTTCCCACTTAAATGTATTCATGACTAGTTCATACTCATTCATTCTTAGGCCAATATTATCCTTTAGCATAAATGGCTGTTCCTCTTCCTTGCTGTTTTTCTAATTTTCATTATTTGTTAGCATCAAAACAGATCTAAAACTAGTCTCCTAAACGCTGGCCACTTCTGTAGTAAGTGCCACTCTACTGTAACCTCTAATGCTAGCATTTGTAATCAGACTGGCTGCCAATCAGTCCCTATTACAGCCTTTTTCTAAAGCTCCAACAAGATAGACATGAAGTAACATTCATAAAGCTTCCAAAAGCATTAGACAATAGGAAAACAAATCACAGATTTAAGAACATAAGCTAAAGTAGGGCCAAATGTCACTGCTAATAGCTGCAAAGACCCTGGTAACAGTGTGACATGACTTTTACACCACACATTGTACTTCAGATGAGTCTTTCTTCACTTTTGAATCTCTCGTTTTTTAAACGTGACAAACTTGTTTCTAGATTTTAAAAAATATCTTTATAAAACAGATCAACAAACCCCGTAAGAGTTGCTTCTTTCCCCCAGTTCTGATGCTGCTATCATGTTTCCACTATTTAGTGAAGAGAGATCAGCATGGGTTTGAGGAGGTAACCCAGGACATGACTACCTGAGAAGTGTTGCAGCCAGCTGACTCCTGAATTGTGACAAAAGTCCTCCTGGCCACCTAATGTCTTTCTGTAGCCATTGCATAACACACAATGATAGTGTCAAATAGGAAAAAAACCTACTGACTTGGATTTGTCGGGGAAAAAACTCTGTAATTTATTTTTTTCTCTATTCCTGTATAATTTTTAAAGATTAAGATTTTTATTATTTTAAAATTCCTCTATGATTTTTAAAACTCACTAGTTCACCATTCAAGGCTAGATGTGCTAAGCTGGGGAATATGTCTTCAACACTGACCCAAGGGTTGCCATGGCTACAGAGGGACACACAAACTAAGTGGAAGACACCAGCTCCCAGCATGGCCACCCTCACACCCTGGCACCAGCCTGCAGCACAAGCTGCCTCCAGGCCCTGTGACCTCGCACTGCTGTTTTGTCACTCAACTACCTTTCACTCTTACCTGCTGCAGCTTCAGGAGGGTCACCGGGTGCCCCATGGGGGCAGTACCATGAGACCTTGCAAGCAGAGGGCTCAGTTGCAGAGTGGGGTGAGCTGGTTGCTGGGGATCCACCGAAGGTGTGGGTGAGACCTTGGGGGTGACCACTGCCGTGGTGCCTATGAAAACAGGTGCTGTTGGTGGCAGGCCAGGCATGCTGAAATTCAAGGAGGTGGCAGCTGAGAAGGAGCCATCAGCAACTGGGGAAAGAGGACTGGTGACTGTGGGAGAGCAGACAAGAGGGATGGAAGCCAAGGCTGCTGATGGCACCACAACACAGGGGACGGTCAGAGAAGGTAACGGGCTTGCAGCCAGGTTGATAGCACCAGGGGCTTGGTTTGCAGAGAACAGGAAATTAAAACTGCTTAATCCTAAACCAAAGACAGAAAAAAACAAGGTATTAATAGAGTTGACAAACTGGAATTAAGCTATTATAACTTCATCTAGAATAGGAAAGAAGGATGACAAGAGACAGGCTGCCCAGGAAAAAAAATGTGAAAAAAGAGAAGGAAGGAAGAAAACTGTCACAAACCTGTGACTCTTGTCAAGCTCCCTTTCCCTAGCTTCCTCTATCTCTCCCCCTACTGCTTGTTCACTATACCTGCATTCATTTACTTTATTCATATTAAGTAGCAACCACACACCTTGGTGTTTTCTAACTTCAGTTACAAGTAACATCCTGGCTAAACAAACTCTCTTTTCACTAACAGAAATCATATACTCTGCTAAATGAAAACATAGGCATTGCTTTTAATTAGAGGAAATAAACCAAAACCCAAAGGAAAACACCCACAAAGGTATAGCACAAAGGTGTTTATTTTCCTGAAAATGACTGGAATACTGTTTTGAAACAGAAACTGCCCAAGTTCCCAGTTTATCTTATCTTGCAAAATATCAGGATCAGCACTTTCAAATTGAGTGTCTCCATCTTATAAGTGAAATCCCACAGACCCCACTCCAAAGCAGTAGTCATGGAAATCCGACACCTGTATCCCATTCCCACAAAACACTCTTCCACTCCTCACAAATGTAGGCATTGAAAATACTGGACGTGAAATCCTCTTGTAGTATTTTCAGCTACTTCTTCCCCATCCCTACTGTGTTCTACGAGCAGGCCTGGCTACACTTGTAGATGGTAGAAAATTTGTAGATGACTAAATTCACCCACTCAGGGGATGCTCTGGCGACCTTACTGCCAAACCAAACTTGCAGGTCCTCCGAGTTTTGAATACTGTATGGGTGGTCGAAAAGATTATGCTGCACATAATACAAGCATGGAAACCCCACATTATTAATCTCTGTTAATGTCTGGATAGCTCAGAAAAATGCCTGTATTTTCACTGAAGCAAGTTCATCTGGAGTCAAAAGAATTCAGAGCTATTAACTACGACAGAGAACTGCTGAGTTTTCCTGCCAAATACAGCCAAATTCACCTCTCTGCAGGTCTCCCTTTTTAAACAGTTCAGCAAACAGATGCAGAAATTTGAGTGCCCCTAGATCTCATGGCAGTCCTTACCAGCAGTAGGGTGAACATAAAGATACTGTGGTAGAAAAGATTGATTGGTATTTTCTTTAGAGATGTGCTCTTTTCCTGAAGAAGGTTCGTCAGGGTTTTTATTCTGAGACTGTTTTTCTTGCTCCTGAGAATCTAAAGGCTTAGTATATTCCTTGTTTGCATCTTCTGGAGCAGCAGGACTTGTAAATTCAAGATGAAAAGCTTCTAGATGTTCAGCAGATGTAAAGTTACTTCCTGTGGTAGATTCTGCCTTAGGTGACTCGAAAGGTTTCTAAGCAAAACAGAAAGAGGAAATTATGAGTCCAAGCTGAAATCACACAGTACAATGTCTCTCATGCATTTTCCTCAGCTGCAGAATAAAATGTGTCCCTGTGCAAAGGGGCAGCAAGAAACTAACTAGTAAGTCACCAAGTTAAATCTTGTTTGAGAGTTTGAAGAGCAGTATTAGTGATGCCTAAGCCCTGCTCAGTAGTGCACTTTCAGTACTTGGACGCACTAGATAAGAAATACCTGAGCTTGTGGATTAATTTATCATATTGATAATGAAAAACACCTGTTTCAAACAGCTGATACTACCTTGAGCTTGAACCCCATTTCAGTAGTTAAGAAAACTGTGAGATAAATGCACTTCATCTTCACCATCATTACCTCTTTCACCAGCCTGCTGTGAGCAACACTGGGCATGACAAAGAGGGACTTGGGCTGGGAAAGTAAAAATCACATTTGCTGTTGCTCAGTAGAATAAGCAATGCTGCTGCTGTCCAGGAAAGCCCAAGCTGACACGGGAAAGTGAGGAGGTCACATTGATTTCTTCCCCTCTGGCAGGCTGTTTTGTTGAAGACAATGATCATGAAACTGACTGCAAAGAACAGCTGACCATCAATTCACTATGCAAAGCAATCACAGTCCACTCTACCCTGGTAGCATGGAAACATGTCCCATTTCATGCCTATACTTCCTGGCACAGCACCTTTACAATTTTATTAATGTGTGGGAGGCAGCATTTCTACATGTACCAAGAGTGGTGTAGTGAATTTTCACCTTTGAAAACACTGTCTTGGGCAAAAGTCTTTCCTTGCTAACAAGCCTAAGTGATAATGAAATTAATTTCTTTACCTTGGGTACCACAAGTGAGAGGGGCACATCACTCTCTTTCACAGTCTGCTTTTTAGCAGCAGGCTCTTCATCATCTAGAGGTGCAGAGGGTGATGCGCACTTGCAGGAGCTGCGTTTCTGGCAGGCAGATGAAGATATGGTGGCCTGAGCTTCTGCCCTCCTGTTTCCCATGTCTCCTGTGGTGGGCAGGGTCTCCCTCAAGTTATTTTCCTGAAGACTGCCACACAACATAAAAAGGGACGATGAGGGAAAGCACAGGAAGGGCTGGTTGTGGAGCAGCGTAGGTTTTCCATGTTCTGTTTTGGAGGCTGCTGGCGTGCAAGGATGTAGAGCTTGGCTGCTGATGCCATTTGGAAGGGAGAGGTTTGGCACATCTGACTGAACCACAGGGAGAACTGCCTGAGGCAAAGGGTTAACACAAAAATCAGAGTCCCCAGGAACTGGAAGAAGGGAGAGAGGTGAGGTTATGCTTGGGTTCCTTGCTGTATTTAATACCATTTCTGTGCATGACCTATATTCCTAAAAAAAAAAAAAGGTAATGAAAAGAGGAACATTCAGTCCAAAATTAAATCCCTATTTTATCCTTAAAAACAATTAGGTCCATAGTTAGACATAAACATAGAAAAAATCCCTCCCCTAGATCACTACTCTTACAAGCTTACACTTTTTATTATTTCTAATTACACAGAAGCAGTCTGATCAGTATTTTGCAGAACAATTATGCTTTTGGTTGTGCTTGACTGGAATCAGTCATTCACAAATGAATTCCAATTAGGATAGGTGTAGAGAAGACACACTGATATGACAGAGAGGCTCTTCCATGGAACCATGATTTGCTCAGCCTTTCTAGACAACAGGTCAAAGGAGGCAGAGATGACCTATATAAAAACATGTGAGATGAAGACCTACCAAAGCTAAAGGGCAAGAGCAGTACAAGTACAGATGGGTATAAAGTGGCCAAGAAAAAAAGCCACGCTGAGACATGTCAGCATTAAAACAGTAATAATAAGACACTCTGGCAATTTTATACACAGTCTCATCACTGAACTAAACATGACAAGCACAAAGCTGAAACTGGATAGGAGTTAAGACCAACCTACCTAGTATCTTCCTCTATTTTCTGCCTGCAGACAGCTGCTAGATTTATCATTTTGGAGCAATATTCATCTGAATTCACAATACAGGCTGAAAGAACAAAGGAACATCCAATAAATAACAGGTAGGTTTACCAAGCATATTTTGATACTGGTCATATAAAAGAATTGGTGTAGTTTTTCTATCCTGGCACATTTTTATAACATTCACTAATCACCCAGAGCCAGAACCTGTAAGACGCTCAGAACTCTCAGTCCCACTGGAGAGGTGCTTGACATCATCATTTCCTATAACAGGGAACTGTGCAAAGCCCTGTAATTGCTTTATCTGCTTTAACAGCTACCCATTAAATTGTCACAGTAAATTCCACTGTATTAGAAACCACAAAATAAAGAAAGCTTTTGTGGCTAAAGAATCTTTATCTTTACTAAATTTTCACAGAAGAAATTGCAGTATAGTTGCAATTAGTGGAGAACAGAACCATTTCCCAGAAAACAAACTATGGATTCAAGGCAGTATAAGGCCCAGATTCATCTCATCTAACTAGGCATGTGACTGGAGGGTCCCATGACATGGACAGGAACACAGGCACTTCTCAAAGGTAATTCACATATTTCATTAGGCTGATTCACCTAGTCAGGTGCCTTAAGTTGGTGGGCCCACATTTGGGCAGATTCAGCAGCATAAAAAATGACATGCTTCCTTCGTACCTACCTTGCCTCTCTTGTCGTGGGCTGTTGGGCTCAGAGCTGACCTTCCTTCTGGTCCCTTCACAAGGCTGTGTACCATTAAATGAAGCATGGCGTGTAAACCTTTGCTTTCCAGTAGCACGGATCTGATACGGGGCACAGGCTCCTCTCTGTGTTCCTGGCAAAGAAGGAGATTTTGGGCTATGCCCTCTTGGCTTATCTGTAGGAACACAATTTTGTACAGCAGTCCTTCTGGAACACAGCTCATCATTTAGGCTTCTGTCATGTACTGAACTTGACCATAGGAGAAGAAGTAACCTCTAGACCATCCCAAATCCCACAACACTGAATCAGACCTAAGCTACATAGACAAGATCAGGGCTTCCCTCCTTTCCATTCCATGGCAGCTGCAGCAGCAGCTTCACTCTAGCGTGCATACTCAGGAGGAGAAAGGGCACTAAGGTAGCATTAACACTGTCCTTCGCTTTTATTTGGTTCTGGCACTGGCCTCACCCAAATACATTAGCAACAAACTTTCCTTTGCTCTGGCTTCAGGGCAAGAATCAGTAGGTTCCAGAGATGCTCTGGCACACCGTCTCCTTCTTTGCACACAAACCTTTCTTTTGAGGGGGCATGTGCAAGAAACAGTCCCGCTCTACCTTGGTAAGGCCTCTTACAAAGACAGTAACTCACTGTCTAGGTGTGACAGAATTACTAAGAATGTGCAGCCCAGAAAAACTCTGGACCCAGACTTGGAGATGTCGGCATTACATGCCCCTGCTCTACAATTCACAGTTATTCATACAGTTATGTAAGTTGCTGTAAAAATACCAGGAAGACACAGTATCGCTCAACATCCTTCCACAGCTCCAGTCCCTGAGTGTGAAGTCTATAAAGGGAAAATATTGGGCTGGCCAGCAGTTAATAATCACAGGGTGGACATGGAATGCTGAGCTGCTCTTTACAGATGGAAAATAACCTATTACCACCTGGGAAGGAACAGCCAAAACAAAAAGAAAGACAACGCGAGCTACACAAGTTACCAGTCTTTCCAGAGAATTCCACTGGCCCAATCCACTTGAAGGCTGGTTTCCGTCCTCGTTCTTCTGTGACATGAACTTTCTTGATTAAGCCTAGGCTTGTGAGAACATTGGCGATATCATACAGTCTTCGCACCTTTGCTATCAAGAAATGGCAGAAATAGTCAAGACAGTCATCTTCATGATGCATACAGCATCTATTTACATGGCAACTTCATTCCAGAATATCACCACAGCTTTCTTAAATGAAGTGGCTAAAATCAAATGGGATGGATTTAAGCTGCCTCCTGTGAAGCCTACCATACCAGCTCCCACCTGCTTGTCAGTTCTTCTTAATGCCTTAGCTACACACTCAGCTGCTCAGGTTTAAGCTCACCTATCTCATTTTGATGGGAATGTGTTAGGGCATGTTTACATCATCAGCTTGCCCAGAAGAGGCAGCTACCTCCATGCAGGGTAAAGACAAGCACTTGGGGGGCGAGAGGCACATGAGTGCACACAGCTCATCTCAAGAGGACAAAGATTTATCATCTTAAAAATGTAACACTCTTCGAAAAACCTCCAATTTGTTACTCCAATTATCAACATGTTTGAGCCAAATATGACACCCACAGGTTATTCAGCTAAACTTCTCACATCTTTCCTGATATTCGGGGGAGAGTTTTAAGACTGAAGTGCAAGTACTTAATTTTAAAAGTACTTTAAAGACCTAAAGTAAAGGTCTTAATTTTAGAAGAATTATTTACTGAGTTTTGCCACGTCATTCATTCTGAAGCTAAAACTTGGAGATAATTTTCAATCTGACTCTTCCCCACCCCAAGCTCTCCTTTCACGAACTGGCCTTTGCAATTAAAAATCCCCAAAACATATTTCAGCAAGATTCCTGACCTGCTCTTGCTGTTATCTACATGCCCCTGCTTTTGCTACTCACTGATTTATCTCTCAACAGCCAACTTACTTTTAAATTTGCTGTGGTCCACTGTATCCTGGGTTTCTCCTATCAGTATCTTTGCTGCAATGTCCAGAGTGACTATCTTGGTCTTGGAGACAAGGAACAGCATGACAAACTTTTGGCTCATAATCCGCAATGACTTGTCCTTTCTGCTGTTTGCAGATGCTGTGTTACAAATAATACCCAAGCCTCTTAGCATTTGTCATCCATTACAGCCGGAAAACTAGCAAGTAGGTTTCTCACACATGAAACACGTACAGAATTTCCTTGTCAGGAAACAGAAATCTTTTGAAAGACAGTAAATAACTCAGTAATGCAGACAGAAGTCTTCCTTCAAAAGGCAATAAAAATTACAGATGCAGAAATGGCTTTTAGAAAATCAAGATTCCAAAGATGGTCCAGTTACATTGCACAGTTTTGTACTACTATGATTTTTTGACTCCAACAGACTTTGCAACTTAAGCCACTGTATAGTGTATGGTCAGTATGCAAACCATTGACAAATGGAACATGGCACCTCTGTCAGTATAAAGCATTTACTGTCAGGTACAGGTGAGGAAAGAAGAACTGGAATGCCTGGAAGACACTCCTGCCAGACTGTAGGAAAAATTTGTCCTGAGATCTATGTTAGGGATTGGATAGAAGGAAGTAGGCTGTCACCTCTGTGGTGAATTCAGCGCCTTTTTGCAGAGTAATTTTTGTATTGTTTGATTTTAAAGCAAAGCAAAGGAATAACTCACATAACAAACTGGAGAAAGAGACTTGTGTCTATGTATCACATCACACGCGTTTGTTATCTTACCCGAGGTGCAATCTGATTCTGAAAAGTCCAGCAAAGGTCTGTCTTGAGAATCTGGAATAGCTTCCTTTTTCTGTTCCCCACATTTGAACTCCAAGTCCTGCTCCCTATGCTGGATGAAGGTCATCAGCTCTCCGTAATGTAGCTCTCCTGCTTCCTGAAGTGTTTTCAGAGTCTGACTTAGGTTGTGCCGGCCATGCCAACAGTACTGGTTCTTGGCCACACGGCTAACCAGCTGCAGTGACTCCAGGACGTTCACTATATCGTAAATTCGTCTTCGCTCAACTCCTGTTTTGAGGGGGGACAGGAAAATACACAGATGCTCATCTAGTTGTAATGTGCTCTTCAGCAGAAGCAGAACACAGAACAGGCTGCTGTCTAACATTGGGTGTTCACAACACATTTCTCTGTTCACCTGGACACATTACATCAGATCTATCCAAATATGCAGTTAAATACTGACTATGCATGACAAGCCCCGTAGTATGATGTTCTTTGTCTAATTTGTTAAGTGCTGGTCCAGACATGGCTTCGGCTTAAAGCTACTGCACTGTGTTTAGAAGAGCTGAATGCAGTCTGCCCAGCCCCACTCACTCAGACCTATCCAGGCTGCCCTGAGGTTTCCAGAGCACTTTGGCCCTTCTTGTCAGAGAGCTTCAGAGCTCAAACATGGACCTGTGTGTAACACCTTGTGTGTAACACAAGCCAGAGTGTAACAGAGGCCAGGAAAGGGTCTGAGCCTCCTACAGGAACCAGTGGGGGTCTAATTTCTCCACTTTTATTTCCAATAGCACAATTCCTTGCTAAGCATGTACCAAGAAAAGGAGCATCAAAGGCTTTGCATGGTGCAAAGCAGTGGAGACTCACTGCTCCCAAATGCAGCATAAATGAATTATTGGTGCTGGCCAGGTCTGCACCACAGGGAAATCTACAAAGTACATCCTACTTGTGTTCAGCCTAGCTGACATAAGCAAGGCTGGGGACTGAATATGAACTGACCGGTGGCTTTGTTCATTGTCCTGAGTACTCATGTCCAGCTCTGTTTGAAGCATGGCTGCTATATGTAACACACTGCATTGCATGCTGGTGGCAGCATCTGCAACAGAAATCCCTTAACAATTCACATCAGCTGAGCAGAACAAGTGGTAGCCAAGGGGAAAGGTTTTAAAAGACTTCCTTGTGGAAGGCAAGGCCTTGATGCATCTGTTTACCCATCTGGAGACTATGGATAATACTTACTGCCCTCAAACAGGTATTACAATAAATAATTAATGAATATTTTCAAGTGTGTGAAGATCTTGGAGCAAAACACACACTGGAAAAACAAGAGTACTATACATAACCAAGTGCCTGTCAAGATACCAGCAGCACAGCTCCTTCTGTGGTCTTTCCATAGGTCTTCAGTGAACAAAGCAATATATTTTTGTAGCAAATGCTACAAATCTCGTTACATTTGTTAGACAGCAAGAAGCTAATTCATCAGCGGATAGTTTTGGGGTCCCTGAAGCAAGCAGAATACAAGCAAGCAAGGAAGTAGGAACCAAACACAGAATAACAAACACAGCCACTTCTGGGAGCTAAAATCCCCAATAGTAAGTTTTAAAACAAAGTTTCTAGTATTTAGGAAAGGAAGGTAATGCACCTCCCAACACAGAATAAAGCACTACTTATGTTCAGCTGTACGAGGTTAGAGCACAAACATCTTATGTAAACACAGAAAGGAGAAACTGCAAAATCTAAACAATTTGCTTTAAAAGTAATTAACTATTTACTTCATCTGAATTCTCTCCTATTTCCACTTCCCATTACCATGGCATATATATTACTATTTCAAGGCCTTCTTACCAGTCACAGAGGACATCAGTCTTTTGTTCCCTTTCATCCCACAATAGATACATTTCATTTTTGCTACCTCTTTTCTGTTCAATACCTGAGCTCTAAATGTAGATACAATATTTATTTGGTTTAAGCCCAATTTTGTAAAACCTTTCTAGCTAAGAGAGTACCTCTCCAAGGACCTGGATCTTTTTGTTATTACGGTTAATACCTTGCTGAGTCCTCTCCCCCAAGTGTTATTACTTCTCTCAGGTATTTCAATAATGTTTTAACTAAGACCAAATCTAAGAGCAGACCCAGCAAACAAGTTGCTTGATACCTTCTTGCCACCTCAATACAACACATTTTCTCATTCTAGTCTTGCAGGACCCCTGCTAACCTCCCCTCACAAGAAAATATTTAAAGCAAAAATAACTTTGGTGAATCATAAGGTCTTGGAAAAACATCAGGCACATTACTGAAATCAGGTAGTATACCCAAATGATTCTTACATGTACTGGTGTCCAGTTGTTCCCCAAAATGTTCTATTTTAACTTTTTTTTTTTTTTACAAGTCCTCTCTCAAAGGGTTTGTAACTTGTAACTCCTTCAATCTTCAGTAAATTGAAAATTTAAGAAAGCAACAGTCAGTAAACAGCTGCAGGATAGATCTATCTAGTAAAAAGCACTATTAGAAAGCTGATTTCAAAATGACAGATGTTATCAAGTAGTAAAGACACTTAGGAATATTAGGCATTTCCAACTCTTGATCAGTGTGATTAGAAGAACATGCAGATCCAGGAAAGGGCAGACCTTGAATATACTCTGTAAGAAGGATGATCTTTCAAAGGCCCTTCTGTCAGGTTACTCCAGGTGATACGTTACCCCATTTTTGCAGGTATACATACCAAGAATTGAAGCCACTTCATCCAAAGAAATAGTTGTTTTCTCAGTTGACAGTGGGTAACTTGGATAGCGAGCTAGAAACTTTAGGCACAAGAGTCCTAAGCTTTTCTGTTTTCTGCTGGGTCTCTGTTTCTCAAATTCATCAACTGTGCAGTCATCTACCATATCATACTGTTAAAAAATAAATGTTAACCATTTAGTGCAAAGCTTTAGAAGCAAGGCATAGCCAAGTGAGGCATAGTGCAGATGTTAGCAATATTTAAGCTCAGACCTTCTAATAAGGGAAAAAAACACAGACTCCTTGCAAACAGAGTACCTGGATGACACACTTTTTGCTTGCAAGCTCTTTTTAGTTCAACATACAAGGTATCTACAGAAAAACACCTATCTGGGAGATCATAAAATAATGATTATGAGTAAGGAAGACCAAACACTGAAGACTAGCAGATGGCAAGATTCTCCTTGGAAGGAATCTTTCTTTTTGAGAGGAGGAATTTTCCCTGAAACAGTTGTGGATCTAATACATCAAGATGTACAAGCCACCAAAGAGCTTCCGCAAAACCTCTTTCAAGATAGTTTACTGCCCTTTACAGTGCCTCTGTAACTTTAAGAAACCAGAGGTTGGGAAGGGGGGATGATTCTAAGAGACTATCAGAGGTACCACCCAGTCTCTGAATCTTAAATTCAGTGAAGCTGTTAGCTTAAGTGAACTCTGTAGAATGGCTTGAACATGGTCTTTCTGTCTCTGCAGGGGAAAAAAGCCCAAATGACAAAACTGTGATGGCAAGAATGTGTGAGGAGGTATGTTCATTACACAAACCCCAGAAAATGAGAATGATGAAGGATTTTTCTATAGTGGTAACTTTGGGGATTTACTTCTATGTCAAAATAAAGGAAAATAAAGTATCTTGTCCTCTGGCAAAGAAAAGCTGAGTTGTGGCAGCTGTGGAAACACAAGTTTCCTTGCTTAGAAGATCTTAAATGTGCTTTCTGGTTGTGACTCAGTGACTTTCTGGCAGGCTGTTGCTCTGATTGAATTCTTTGAGTTTTCTAAGTTATGCAAATACCAGTATTCTTAAAGTAACACATTCACATCTTTTGCAAGTTAACTTTCTGTGTGGAGAAAATTATTATGTATATATTTTATTAACTAGAAAATATTTGAACTCTTAAGTCACCACCCCAAAAATGTTATGTAATCTAAACAGGCTTGGAGCAGTAATGAACTAAACCTTTAACATCAACTCTTTTTTACTTACTGGAAGCTATATTAGGAATTATCTTTGGAGAACTGTCTGTCACCACTGTTGAATTGCTTTTGAAAATGCTGCTGTCTGTTTAAAATGATACGGTAATTTTATTTTTTATGCAGTTCAGAAAATGGTTTCAGAAGTACTTAAGTTGGGGAAAATGACATTTAAACTCTACTTCCTTTACTATCTTATTAAGTAATATTCAGGGTCTTGAGGGGGTCTCAGGTCAGTTATTTTTAGTCTTTGGAAGTCCTACTGCTAAGCCAGTGCTGTGCAGGCAACTGTGCTTGGGTACGGTTTACAATTCTGCAGTTTTCCATTGGGAGCAAAGGACCAGTTGGAAGAAAACAACTTAAGGAAGATTTGAGTCCTAACTAAACACAAGGTAATTGTGTTCTGAGTCTCACCTGTAATGAATCAGGTGTGTCACTCTGCTCACTGTTTTCTATGGCTCTAAAGAGCTCTTTCTTCTTTTCCCTGTCCCTCATGTCAGGGCTAGCAGCACTAATAAGCATCTTCAGGTTAGCAGTGGGGGTCCAGGGATCAGGCTGAGGTCTGTCAACAGGCTTAACAGGTGTAATTGGATTTCTTTCCGGGGTGCAGCCTTTTTGCTTTGATAAATCTACCGGTTCATTCTTAATGGGAGTCTTTGGTGCCATCCTGGATCGATCAAATATGTTTTCCTATTAAAAACAACAAGTTTTTTAGACAAAACAGGAAAGAAAACAGCCCAACAATCAATTTAATTGTTCTTACAAAGGTAATTGTAGTGACTCATGCCTTGGCACTTAGACCTTTATTTAGCACAGTTTTTCTGCCTTTGTTGGAAGCAGTAAAATATTCTACATGCTAGTATACTGGAGGTAGTGTATATGAGATACTGCCTTGAATTACAGAAGCTGAGGTCAACCAGTCCAACTTGTGGCCTATCAGGCTTTTAAACTGATTGATATTACAAGACAGCATTGTCCACGAACATAAATCACTGCATCAAAACTGAAATAATGCATTGGTCACATTACACTTAGCAGGGAAACACACTGTTCTGCTTGAAAGGTCCTCAGTGAAAAGCCTTGCTGGGGATGCAGCTTAGACTAGACATAAAATGTCAAACTAAAGTGGATGTAACTTTACGTGCAAGTGGAGAATGCTTTACATCTGCACTATCTGCTGCTCAAAACAATGAAGAAAATCTCCATAACTTTATTTCTAGACAATAGCTAAGAGCTGCTAGAATCAACAGTATAATTCATCAGCTAATTTTCATCATTCTTGGAATGAAGTTCAATTCTCTCCGGTCCCTAGATGCAATCTAACTTCTTTCTATTTCACCTTTGGATCCAATTTTATCCCTTCCTCTTACTGTAAAAATTATCACTACAGATCAAATAATTTCATGGGACTGACTGAAGGAAACATCAATGGTATCCTTGAGCTGAGAGATCTATTTCTGAACATCAAGAGACACTACTTCATGCTAGCCTGTTAGTGCAAATAGAGTAAAGGAATGAGGTAGACAGGGTGCCATACTAGGTTTTTTTTTTAAGATATAAAAAATTGAGGTCCAGGTATCATAAACCTGGCACAGAGCAAGACTTCCAGAAATGCCCACATAGAAAGTTGTGCAGTTTCTTTTTGCCCAGGGGGATAAGTCTTCTGTTCTTAGATAGTTCAGCTACCATTTAATTCTACTTAATACTCTACAAAAAGGACATTGTGTTTTTTGGGACTCTAGCAAATATTGCTCAGTAGTTTCTATATTTAGTCCCTTGAAAAAATATTGCATGCACCTTTAGTGAAGTTAGAAAGAGAAGCGGATGGATTATCATCAGAAAGCTAACAGAGCTGTTAACTGGCTGGAATTGGGAGTGAAGCCTTTGGAACCACAGCGAAGTGCTTTTAAACTATAAATCAGGCCTGAAGTTGTTTGCTCCTCAGTTTAGCTTTGGCTTTTTTGGTGTTGGTCTAAAATTGAGCAAGTCTTCTTGCTCAGTCTAGGATTATCACTTCATTTTTTTTCCAAGATGAGTTAAAAAAACTATAACAACTTTGAGGCTGGATATTGTAATTATGTATTTTATCTTCTGCTGCAAGAAAAACAATTCTGAAATGGAACACCGCCTGAAGGGAAATGTTAGGTTACTGTTGGCTTGCTGTAAGGACTTTCTCAAGTTTTGCTGTTTGTTTGGACCAATTCTGCTATGATGATATTTACATAAGTTATTCCAAATATCATCAGGTGATTTGAAAGCAGAAAACTTCTAGTAACAACTGAAGCTTGCTTTTACTAGGAGCAGTTCTGTATCAAAAGTTCCAGTTCTGTTCAAACTGGAAACAAATTTGGTATATTGAAAGCATTGTGCTCTGAGAACTGATGAAGCACATTCTGCATACACTCATCTATGAATTACCCAAAAGCATGAATAAATATATGTCCTTTTACAATTAACAGTTAGCCAGTTGTAATTTACTACACTGTGATAAATAGGGGTCAATTTAGAGGCCATAGCACTTCATGTTTGCATAGTGTTGGCACTGCATATATTCTGGCAGTTTCACATTTGGCAATGAATCAACATCTCACCTGTAATGGAGAGAGTCTACCTTCCTCTCAGATTCCTGTCCACTATGGATGGTGGTGACAGAACTGCAAGAGAGGGCAGCTGAAGCAACCTGGTGTTCCATTACTTCAAAATTTCACATTTGTGCAAGTATAATGAAAAAAGTGGTGGCAGTACATGAGACGCATACATCTACTACCAGCCTTTCAGATCTTCATTTCTTGAAGTTAAAATTGCTTGCCTACTAAGGTAAGAAATGTTCTTAGCCCCTCTCCCCTTTTCTTTTTCAGTAGCTACAATGGTCCATGAAGTCCTGGTTGTATTCCACAAAACCACAACGGCAGTTGGTAGAAGTATGAGATTCACCTTGATCCAAGTAGGTGGCTTAAAAATACCAGACAGAAAAGGCTGGCTTGATGGCCTTAGTATGTAATCAGGAATTCAAGCAAGTATCTAAGATAATAAGAGCAGAGTCTGAGAAGAGCCATGAGATCTTTGGAGGACTCAGATTGAGCATGGGCAGCAGGTCACTAATTGAGTCTAGTTCAGGAGACATTACTAAGCAAGTTATGCCTGAAACTAAATATCCCATCTCCTGGCTGGTGGGGCAGGAGGGGAGCTGAGTTTGCTCCTTGCAGAGAGGCACTGCTGTACCCCTTGCCCTGGGAA
>NW_009954190.1:883702-883916 GCF_000747805.2 Chaetura pelagica | reverse complement strand
TAAGAAACGGGGCTCCCCCCCCCCCTGCCGTGCCAGGCCTGGTGCTGGTTGCCTTTTGAACTGCGAGCCTGCATCAGCCCCCTCCACCTTCCCTAACGGCAGCAACACGGACGCTTGACACTGCCTAGTGAGTTTGAGTTTTGAAGTGGACGCTGAACACTTGTTTTGTTGGGGGTAACGCCGGAGCGTCCGCGCTTCACCCGCCGAGCGCGGC
>NW_009954190.1:879432-882866 GCF_000747805.2 Chaetura pelagica | reverse complement strand
CAGGTGGGGCGTCGGGTCCTCATTCCCCGCGCCCCTTGGGTCAGCCCTTCAGCCTCGGCGCTGCGGGCAGGGGCAGCTCCGTCATCGTCATCCCCTGCAGCCGGTCTGGTGCCGGGAGGTGCAGCCGGCAGTCCGGGCACGAGAAGCTTGGAGCTGGCCCTGGGTCGGAGGCTTTACCTCCCTTAGTACCTCAGAGCGCACCGAGGTGAGAGCTGGGAGAGCCTCGTCCGAAGTTAACACATGGAATCCGGGCAGCCTGTTGAGCTGTGCGGGGATGAGCTTTTAGGTTGCCCCGTTTTGACTGTGGAGACAAAATGTTACGAAAAAAATGGTAGAAAAACCTGTCGACATAATATCGGAAGCTAAAGGCTTGGAAGTGATTGCTTTGAGCTTGAGACCCTTTGGAGAATTTTCCACCATGCAGTGTAATTAATTTTACTTTTAAAATTGAGTTTGTACTTAAGATACGTTTTTTGTTATGCTAATGACAAACGTGCTGCTGTGTTTTCCCTGTCTTGTAGAAGGATTTCCTTCTCAAATAGCTCATGCGTTAGTAATGAGTTGTCACAGAAGAAAAATTCCAATACACAGTTACGCTAATTTATAAAAATATTCGTTAATTGTTGAGGAACAGAAAAAACCTGTTTGGTTTTTTTGTTGTTGTTGTTTTCAGTAGGGATATAGTTAACGGATACTTGGTCTTTTGCATTAACTTTAATTTCTTAGCTCTTAACCTACTCTGATTTTTTCTTTTCAGCAAGTTCCAGTACACTGCAATTTTTTGAAGAGAATGAAATATAAAGTCCTTTTTAATTAAAAAATAAATAAAAGATCTTTGCAAAAAAAAGCAAGGTATGTCTCTTTAGGTGTTTACATCCATAGCAGTTCTATACAGAGACATTTCTAATGAGTAAACTGATACTACTACTCTCACACACGGGAACTCTGTAAACAGATTGATATCATAGAATCATAGAATCATAGAATCTTAGGGGCTGGAAGGGACCTCGAGAGATCATCTAGTCCAACCCCCCTGCCAGAGCAGGGTCACCTAGAGTACATCACACAGGAACTCATCCAGGTGGGTTTTGAATGTCTCCAGTGAGGGAGACTCCACAACCTCCCTGGGCAGTCTGTTCCAGTGCTCTGTCACTCTCACAGTAAAAAAATTTTTTCGGATATTCACCTTGAACTTCCTATGCTCCAATTTACACCCATTACCCCTTGTCCTATCACTGGTCATCACTGAGAAAAGCCTAACTCCGTCCCCCTGACACTCACCCCTTACATATTTGTAAACATTGATGAGGTCACCCCTCAGTCTCCTTTTCTCCAAGCTAAAGAGACCCAGCTCCCTCAGCCTTTCCTCATAAGGGAGATGTTCCACTCCCCTAATCATCTTCGTAGCTCTGCGCTGGACTCTTTCGAGCAGTTCCCTGTCCTTTTTGAACTGAGGGGCCCAGAACTGGACACAATATTCCAGATGTGGCCTCACCAATGCAGAATAGAGGGGGAGGAGAACCTCTCTTGACCTACTAACCACACCCTTTCTAATGCACCCCAGGATGCCATTGGCCTTCTTGGCCACAAGGGCACATTGCTGGCTCATGGTCATCCTTCTGTCCACCAGGACCCCCAGGTCTCTTTCACCTACACTACTCTCCAGCAGTTCAGCCCCCAACCTGTACTGGGACATGGTGTTGTTCTTCCCCAAATGTAAAACTCTGCACTTCCCCTTGTTGAATTTCATCATGTTTCTCCCCGCCCAACTCTCCAACCTATCTAAGTCTCTCTGAATGGCAGCACAGCCTTCTGGTGTGTCAGCCACTCCTCCCAGCTTAGTGTCATCAGCAAACTTGCTGAGGGTACATTCTATACCCTCATCCAGGTCGTTGATGAAGATGTTGAACAACACCGGTCCTAGTACCGACCCCTGTGGGACTCCACTAGTCACACACCTCCAACCAGATTCTGCCCCATTGACTACAATTATACTACTTATGATACTACTACTTATGATATGAATCATAAGAGATGCACAGTCATGGAAAATCATAAAAAGATTCTTGTGTCACAACCTGGCATGCCCAGACATGAAGTCTAGGCAGAGGTAAAGAAGCTGAGAAGAGAGTTTAGCAGCTGAGAGCCTGCCTGTGCGCTGCACCCCCAGCGATATGAAATTGCCATCTGGCCTCTTTGGTCACCTCCTTAAAATAAAACGACAGAAAAATACGTTCTCAGACCTTTGTCTTAGATCTGTCGCAGGCAATTGTGTATTCATTGCCAAATTACAGCGTCTATGATAAGGTATTACATGCTGTGAAAGTTTAGTAGGTCTGCGTTTGCAGCTCTAGAGACTTTTTGATTCAGAGCTTAATGGTGGTCAGGACCTTAGTATTGGAGTCACTTGCTGAAGTACTGTGGCATGTGCCTGTAGAAGGTCATTTGATCACTATAAGGATTGCTTCTGGCCTTATAAATTGGTAATTTATAAGCAGTTAAGCAGAATATCTAGGTTGGCATGAGATCTGGGAAGCCTAAGTCCAGATACTTGTCACCAACGGCAACAGGTGATGTAAGCAAGGTGTCACATCTCTCTGAGATGTTACTGGGTTATGATACAGTCATTTTGCTGCTGGAATGGACTTGGGGCCTTAATCGACACTCAGCGCTTGTGACTTTTCTCACTGTAGGTCAAGGGTGTCTCTGAGTAGAAATTACATTCTACTAAAGCTCCCTACAAGTCGTCAAAGAAGAACTAGTTAGTTTCAAATTTGACACCTTCGTTTAATTTTGCTGATGTTTTACACGCACAGTATTCTTGGCAGCAGAACTGCTGACTACTTGAAGGAAGCTGGCTGAAACACGTAGTAGCTCTGCTCCGGAAAACCCATGGGCTGGTGAAGATGAATGAGGCAAGTGAGTCAGATCTCTGATGGGCTGAAAGCCCAGCTTGTTTGTTAGGTCAAATTCAGACCCGGAAAGGGCTGCAGAGTCCAGCTCGTGGATGAGTAGCAGAAAAAAATGGAGAGAGGGGGAGGGTCTTCCTGTGTTTTAGGGGGTGCTAGAGCCCACTTTGGCAGTGGGTACAGTAGGGGGTATGAGTTGCATATATAGAATAAGGTGGGAGAAGCAGCAGAGGGGCAGCTGTAGGAGCCGCGGGGAGTGTGAAGGGACACTGGGTGCTGTATCTCCAAATGCAGAGGTGATCTACTACAACTGGCAGGAAGGAGTTAACAGATAGACTATTAGATTTAAGTACAAGTAGACTACTAAATTTAAGTACAAGTGCCTGCTCTTGCATGTTTTCGTTATATGGCTTTGCTACAAAAACACCTGTCTATTTATTATTTTATCTGAATGATACATGGACTAGCATATCTATTTTTCTATTTCACGTGAATATTATTAAGAATTAAATATTCCTATTCATT
>NW_009954190.1:877042-879220 GCF_000747805.2 Chaetura pelagica | reverse complement strand
TGTGTTTTTGGACTTGAAAACAGTATTTCATGCAAGGTAGAAGTTAAGGTGCCAATTCTATGTGATGGAAAGCCAATACCGTGGGCAAAGGAGATGGATACAAACAAGCAGTGTGTGTGTATCCAACGGTACTCTCTATAGCAGGATGGGAAATAAATTTGAAGAACCAATAACTTTAAACTCGTATGGCTTCTTGTAATGCAAAAAATATGAGAGGTCAAGGACCTAGTAGTTCCTTTCTCCTCTTCCCAGCTGTCTTTTCCAATGAGCTCAGTTATGCTAGAAAATTTTATCTCTCTGTCTATTTTGGCTAATGTTTGAAAGTTCAGCTCTAAATCTACGAGTAAGGAAGAGGCAGATCCCCACACAGATCAGATTATGAGTTTTTATTTCCATTAAAAGCCAGAGTGAGTCACCCAGTTGCTGAGCCATCAGGGAGTCTGTGGACAGCAGCTCTCTCAGCAGTGAAGGTAGTGGTGTCCCTGGTGCTTATTGCCAATCATTTCCCAGGCTGTGGCTGGCTTAGGTGTTATCTTCTCCCTGGAGCAGCTTGGAAGTTCCCACCTTCAATGACTTCAGGCTGCCTTAGGCTAGGCATGCTCTGCACCGGGATGGGCAGCAGCCATGACCGTGTGACATTAAAGAACAGCCAGAAGAGGCTGCATTAGAAGTGGTCCTATGGATATTGAACATCAGTAGCTGTGGCTAAAATACCAAAGGAGGGCTGGGAGTGGGACCCCAACCCAACAAGGCCCTTTTCTCACCACACTGTGGGGTCGTGTGCTTTTGAAGTTTGCATTCACTGTGATACAGAGCTCCAGCTCTGAGATTAGGGACAGAGAAGGACCACAAGTAGACCACAGCTGGGTGGCTCAGGTAAATGACAATTAAAATATGCATGTTTGAAATTGTTCCAGTAGAGGAAGGCATTGAGTCTCCCATTTTCAGAGTGCTCTAGTTCCTCAACTGCTCTGTCAGTATCATTGCTTTGTTCTTTGGCTCTGTTTTATCTGTAAAAAGAGCAGGTGATTTCCCTGGATCCAAATCAAGGAAAGCCCTGATGGTGTTCCACCTGAGGCTACAAAACAGTAGAAGAACTTCAGATCTTTGGTATTTCTCATTGCCTAATTCAGGTGCAGCCCTGGAGATTCACTAGAGAGATTCACTAGAGGCAGCCTTCTGTTTGCCTAGTGGATACTCTAGGTCAGCTCTCCAGCTGGATCGAGAAATCCTTTCTGGGATCTGAGCAACCACCATGGCCCTGCCTTGGCTCTTTTATGGGTCTGATCTCCACTAACCTGCCACAGGTCTCATAGGGAAGCAGGTAGCTCACTAAACCATGTTGGTTTAATCAGCCTTACACCTGAAAATCACATCCAGCTACTGCTTTTACAAAAAGCTGAATCCTTCACAAAGGTAGTGTTACATCCCCAGAGATTATTGCACACTGAAATTAAATTGCTCTTTGCAGACTGAAATAAATGTGTAAGGTTCTAATTTTGTTACTCTTCTCTGAGTTGGGTATGGTTTGCTTAATATTCCGTGCTGTAAACCTTCTTTACTAGGGCTTCCAGTAAATGACTTCAGTAAAAATAAATAAACAAGGAATTAATGTGTTCAGTGCAAAACAGTTATAAAAGTACTAAACCAGTAACTAAAGTATGACATGAAGACTATGATAGTTGGTTGAAGCCCTGTCTTCCTGCACACCGTGTAGTATCTTTACCCTGAACAGCCCTCCATCTAAAAGATCTAAAAAGGGCTATGGATGTCTTTCAGCTAGTTTCTATATTGTGGACACACAAGTGTGCAAACCCTCTCTCTGGCTTACCTATACTGAAAAGCTCAAGTACCTCTGCTTGGCTTGTTTAGACTCATCCTAAGATGAATCAGGACCTCAAAGCACAGGGTGCTGTTCAGATGTGAGACCACACACCTCCCATGCAGCTCCAGTCTCCATTGATTTAAGTTAAATTCTAGAGTTGTTCCTGCTGTGGAATATCAAGAAAGTATCGATACACAACCATTTCTGCCTAAAATTCACAGAAAAAAAGGATTTGTCATTCCATAAAACTGTCAGTAGTTTTAACTCAAAGAAGGATTCAGCCTGTGCTGTAAATATTCACAACTACTCTCTAGTGATCATTTGCTACTTTTTCATTGTGCAGAATGGTTCAG
>NW_009954190.1:843577-876793 GCF_000747805.2 Chaetura pelagica | reverse complement strand
AGCAGTGCTAGTTTCCTCCATGGACCTGCCACCTGCAAGTCTGACTTTCTCAATTGGCAATGAAATAGAATGCCAGGTATCTTCTTACAAATGAATGGTTTTCCTCCTGATTTCAGTCCAAAAAGAGGACAACCAGCCTCCCTCAATCATTTAAAAATCTCTCTTGAGACCAAACATGGAAAATACAGATTTGAAAAGCATGCTCTTACCTGAGAATTATGTTCATAAATGTTATAACAGAAGTTCCAATATGACCCTAGTGAAGTGCTATGCTACCCAGAGAATTCTGTAAGAAAGTTTGCAGTCAGTGATGCAATCTACCCACAAAATACCCTCCAGTGGAGGAATACAATCAATAGATGGACAGACATGAAAGAAAAAAGGAAACTCCCATATTTCTTAATTTTGTAGCACAGTAGTCCTGGCAGAGACTGCCATACACACTCCTGACTCATTACATTACTTTGCCCTGTGCACTTTGATCTTATATGATTGTCCCTAGATTATAAAGCCTGAGGGACCATTACATCATCTGGTCTGACCTCCTGTGTGTTGCAGGCCATTAAATTGCCTTCAGTACCCTTTATATTAATTCTAAGGGGCTTCAACTTGGCTAAAGCTGCTGCTCCAGAGAAGCATGTGGTATTGATCTGAAGACAGCAGAAGACTGTAAATCCATCATTTCCACTACTATTTGTTTAAATATTATCCCATTGCCCCTATTAATTTTTTTTGCCTTATTTCTAATTGGATCTTGTCTGGCTTCACTTTCAACCCATTGCTTTTTGTTACGCTTTTCTACCCTAAACTGCAGGGCCTTTCAAGTATTGCTTTTTCCCATGGCAATAGTGGAATCATAAGCAAGTCACCTCATGCTCATTTTACCAGACTCAGAATAACAGCCTTCTTTTCTCACTAACAGCACCTTTTTTGACTTGCACAAATGACTTGTTTTCTTTAAGAGCTTCTCCAGTTTTCTTGTGTGTGTTTTTAAAATACAGATACCCAAGCTTTATATTTTGTTACTGAACCAATCTCATTGATGTTTTATGCAGTTGCAAAATAGTTGCACCACTTACCTGCACTCTCTTAGAAACTGCATGAAGAAAATTTCTCCTTCAGCAGAAGTAAATTTGAAGTTTCATATGGAGATTTGTAACTGTATTCTATTTGGGGATTCTCAATCTTTCATAAGGCAAATTATCAGACAAACCGTATGTATCAGTCAAAGAATGTATTTTCATTTCTTCAACCTTCTGTGAAGCTCTTGGTTTTGATAAATTCAGCATTTCAATCAGGTTGAAAAAAGATTTTGTAGAAGTTTCCAGACCGCTCTGCTCCTTGCTTTTGATACAGAGGTTGCCCTAGTCCTCCTTATTCCTGCACTGCAATGAGACCTCAGTGAGAAAGGGCTGTCTTGCCATGGACTCTAGATCTTTTGAAGTCAGTGCTATGTAGCCCTATAGTTATTCAAAGGCATTTGCATTCCCTCTTCCTAAATAACTTGAGTGTGTACAGACATTTTCCGTTTGCAAAGGTCTCTTCTCATCAAACAGACCATATATCCTATAAGACAACACTTGTCATCTGCAGATTTTGTCAGTTTTTAATTTTTGTCTAAATTTAAGGTTTGCACCCACTGAGGAGATAGCAGGCAGAGTGGTCCAGTTACAGTATGTCTTCAAAACTTGCTGCTTTAAAACTTTGGTAGGTTACCAGACATCAGTGAAACTGTCACTGGACTCACTGCCCATCAACCTAATATAGAAAGAAGGGCAATTCCCACTGGTCCCTCACATGTATGTGCTATGCTTACACAAAACTGGCATGTCTGGTGCCAGTTGCTAAAGGTAGGGCTACCAATACAGAAAAAGAAAATCACTTTTTAATAAGCAAAAATGGAGGAAATATTTACTGCCAGCAGGACTGAGATACTGATATGGATATTGATAAGGAATTGATCTCAGAAAAATCTTAGATATTGATAAGGAATGGATCAAATCAAACTTGAAGTTAAAGTGCACCTTAGGCAGACTCTTAGAATGGGAATTTGTGGCAAAAAACCCACCCCTCTGCATAGTTAGCATCAAACCCCAGAAATCAGTTTTTTTGGGAGAAAAGGAGACCTGGATTCTCCACCTGAGCAGTTCCCTGCCGCCTGGGAAGATGCTAAGGCAGAGCTGGGGCTGAAACTGGGCTGCCTACCCCATCACCTTTCAGAACTAATCCCATCATCTGTACTTCAAATGCATCTCCAGTAATACAGGGAGGTTTATCTGCTCCAGTAGGCAACAGACTGTCTTGGATCATAATAATTTTCACACCTGTTCACTCCTGCAGCTGTTTTATTGTTTCACCTCCTCCTTTCATCATCACCATAAGCTGTAGCTACTGCCAATAGCTAGCTCTAAACTGATGCAAACGTATTTGCATGGCCAGTACAGCACAATGCATTTGCTCTATGTAGAGGGAGCCCGAGCTAAAAAACAATGTAGGGGCGTAGGGGATGTAAGTGTCAACTTATAGGTGGACCCTCAGAGTGGAATCTGAAGCCCAAGTCAGATTCAGCATTTCCAGAGGTAGGTGACACACTGAAACCTAGAACCCCCATGCTAAGTGGGAAACCTTTTCCTACCAGAGAAAAGGACATAAGAAGGGCAAGGCTGAGCCCCTAATGTAGGTTTCTGAAAGTGTCTGTTGAGTGTGATAGAGCCTGATGCAGTAGTCTTCAGAGCAACTGAACTTTGGGGTGAAATGTTGAACTCAAAAATGTACATCACACAGACACTCTGGTGATTACACTGGAGGCTTTTGTTTCAGAAACATGTTGCTTGGGTGTTGAACCCAAGCTAGTGCCATCTGATTCTGCACTCAAGCTAATAGACCTGTTTGGAGAGCAGAAGAGTTTGTCCTTGTGATCATGTTTGCAGCCTCTTTTCTTCCATCATGGGTGCTGTAGTAGTCATAGCTACTGTGGCAAATGTTAATTTTCTTTCTTCCTTGCCCCAACCCTTCTTTTTTTTTGCCCCAAAACCCCTAGCCAGTTTGCTTGGAGCTGCCCTAAGTCTGTCATCTTTTATGCAGTGATATCTCTCCTGTTTTTAATATTTTTGTTTTTGGAGTTCTGAGCAAAGACAGCTCCATGGTTCTTCAGGGGACTAATTGCCATCTGGCAGAGCAGTAGTGTTTACTAGCTGGATTGCTTCCACCCAAAAGCATTGCTTCCAGGCTGTAGTGTGGAGCAGTACAGGTGCACTCAGGCAGTGCTGTCCCTGGAGTAATAAAGTAGGACTAAGCCAGTTCTGCACAGAGCAACATGATATGTCTCCACCTGCAGTGACATGAGTCTGTAACCCAGATAAATTGCCCGTAAGTAACAGAGCAGAGCTGACTATATATCTGAAGTCCTATACAGCTGCATTTTAAAAAATAATGGCATTAAAAGAAAGCAAAGCTTCAACATTGCAGTGATAGACAGTGAAGGCTTATTTGACCTGCAAAGGAATGAAGACATTTAGCACCTTACAGGAGCAGACTCTGAATCTCCTGGTATTTACAAGGATTTAGTATTATACTTAAAATGCACTTCAAGCGAAATAGAAGTCAGCGGATACTTATGGTTGGCACAGGAAGGCTGTGATTTAATGACATTTCCTCCCAGATATGAAATGAGGCTCTTGGAAGTGGAATAAGCTGAAATGCCTGTGTGTAATGATCCCGTCGGGGCTAGAGAACAGAATTACGTTGTTATCCTATAACTTTTGTGGGATATATTATATTACAAAACATGTCTTAAAGATTGCTCTAAATACATTTCCATTTATCTGATGTTTGTAAGCCAAGAGTAATATTTTCCTCCTTCTCTGATATATGAACGTGGACGATCTGGCAGGAATCAACCAATGCCATAAAAATAACACTAGAAGCCTAGCCTACTAGGGTTTAAAATGCCAATACAGAGTAGAGCTGCAAGTCTCTTTTAAATAGAAACAGAGTACTGTTTGATGCTCGAGATGTGCTCTATGAGCCTTTCAAATCAACTGAGGCACTGCTAGGAATCTGGTGCATGTTAAGACCCAACTTACAGCAACAGCTCATCAATCCCAGTTCAGGTGATTGGATATGAATCTAGTTCACAAGTCTGGAAGGACTGCCTACCCTCTAGACACTTGCTCTTTGTGTGTCCCTTTTTGCCTCTCTTGTTTCAGTACACTCTAGGAAAAGTCAGAAGAAAATGTCATTTCTTATCAACCAGTCAGATTTCCAATTTTTTACCTTAACAACTCAGTGCTTAAACTTAATATACATATAAATATAACATACAAATCAAATGGGGACATGAGACTTTCTGCTAGAGCATTTGGAGGGTATTTTAAGCAGTGCTAGAAAGGGTCTAAACTTCATATTCTTTCAGAAAAATACAAGGAGTGATTCTGTTGGAATCAGAAATAACATTTCCTTATTTGGAAAATAACTAGCAAATTCCCTGTGGGGGAGGTGACAGCAAAAAGTTGGAGGAAGGACAGAGAAGGAAGTAACTTAAATTCGCTCTGGACAGGTCTATTGGCTGCAATTAACTTGTGTAAACAACACTTAATATCCCTTTTATTAAAGACTCCCATGTACAGACAGTTAGTCGGTTGCAGGAAGGATACCAGATGCAGGGAGGTTGCCTTGAGCAAAACTGTACAACATCCATGTCACCCAGTAATTATAATTAGTGCTGGCAAGTACAGGGGAACAGAAGAATGGCCATGACAGGTTGAGTCGGAAGTCTGCCCTGAGTAGCCCTGTGTCCCACAGGGACAAACATTTAAGGAAAGCTCATAAAATCCGGATATACTGAAAATTATTGTTTCCCTGATCATTCTTCCCAGGTCCAGCACTTTAGGGAACTTCCTGAGAAGGTGATTGCATCTAGATGGTCATGTTGAGGATTTGCCTCTGAACTTAGCCTGCACAAGGTGCCTTTGAACTCCCTCGCGCTTTTGGCCACCTCAATGTTCTAGAGCGACAAGTTCCACAGTGTAATTACACAGTGTGGAAAGTACTTTGCTTTGAAATATGCTGCCTGACTGTGTACCAAGGTTTTCTTTACATTAAACTGTCTGTTAAATCAGTAAAAATGAACAAATGAAAGGTCTGCTGGAGGTCTGCTGTGGTATCCTGCTACAGGATTTATCTCCAAGTGCATTAATGCTACCAGTTGATTTGCAGGTGTAAATTGCATATTTATGTGGTGGTGCTGTTCTTATTCCCCAAAGCCCTCTAGAGTGTATGAATGAGCTGCTGTGTTTAAGCTGCAATGTGTGCAATCAGAGGCTCCTGGTTCCTTTGGGAATTCAGTTATGACATGAAATTAATCTCTTTCAGCAGCTCTGGTTGAGCAGGTGACAAGTGAAAATAATTATCAAAGCTCTGTGGCCTCTAGTAATTGCATGAAACCTCTGAATATGCCTGCATTGCAGCTTGCTAACATAGTTTGCAATTGTCTGAAATGACACAGTGCTTAAAATAGATAACAGCACTGTTTTTCTCTTGAATAGCTGGAGACCTGCAAAAAGCAGGTAGTCAATCACATGTCTTAAAAAACTGCTCCTTTTCAGTGCAAGCATTGAATGAATTGCTTATTCAACATATTCAGTGTCCTTCTGACATGTCCTGGGTAGCTGGAAATGCAAGTAATTAGGCTCAGTGCAGTGACTGTCTTTTTAGGTGGAATAACAAGAACTGATTTTACAGGTACTGCCTGTACTATCAAGAATACAGTATAGCCTAGAGAGTTGGCACTAAACCTTAAGTATAAGGTACTGATAATTTTTTTATTTTTTTTTTTTCTGAATTACAAGGATGTCTAAATATAAGCTGAGGGCTTACTTTCATTGTTTGGTGAAAATTGATGATCTAGCATCTTTACTTAACTCTTCTTACTCCCCAAGGAATCAGAACAATTCCCAGAAAATTCAAACTGCTTTTGCTCTTTTTTTCAGTTAGTCTTTTTCTTTTTTTTCTTTTTCTTTTTAAAACATTCAGTACAAATGAGGAACTCAGGAGGGTTGTTAAGGAACCACCTGTTCTCACTCAACAAATACGTAAGAAAGTAGCAATGAAAAAATGTTAGGAGATATATTCTGGCCTTTCTTACTACAGGCTTCATTCAAAGTTAGGGTTGATGGTCCTTTTGTTGCTGCATCAACAAAAAATAATAATTACTAGAGCCAGAAGAAGACCTGGATGTCTAAAGCCTGGGAAACTCACCTGCATGGGCTCTGGAGTCCACAGAGGCTCATGCTCCTAGGAGATTGGGTTCTTGTAGAATAAGTATTAGACAAACCTGCCCCTGGGATCTTATCTCCTTGGCTTTCAGGAAAATATGATTAATAGCCACTAGAACAGCTTGGTATCCAAAATTCAGGAGGTGTTTTCAGTCTTGCATTTCTGACCGGGTAGGGCCATGAGAGGATGTTTGAAGCACTGGTTGCAGGCCCAGAGGAGATGCAGGATTTCAGAGCATCCTGTGGTCAGCTGGGTTAGGCTTATCCCAGGCTCAGCACATTGTGTGCTGAATACCTAATTTTGCCCTTTCTGCATCAGGACTTTGACTCTAGGAATTCCAGACACAGCCTGGCAATACCTACATTGAACCTGAAATTGAGATTCAGATGGGGTTCAAGCATAGAGTGTTCCCAGTTATGTTGCATCTGGGCACTCCTTTGTGCTTTGGAGGAGAAAGTTACCTAGTGAGTTTAGGTTCTTAGGGCACTGGAGAGAAATGCAGAGGTATTTGGAAGAGGAAGTTGCATCCCACTGCCACCTCCAGTGAGGCATCCTGGTTGCACTTAGACTGAGAACAGAAGATATTCCCAAGCATTCCACTCATATAAAAACGTGGCTTTTTGTGCAAGTCACAGAACAAATGGGTCAGCTGCCACTGGCTGCTAACTGGTGACACTGATTTAAGGTCAGAATCTTGTCCTCATTGCTAGAGATTAGCAGGAAGTATTTACAGGCTGGAAATTGCTTTGCTCAAAACTCAATGACAACTTGTCTAGCAGAGGATGGGGAAACACCTCTTTTCTTGTATTACCAGTCTTTCAAACATGTATATGCTTCTGTATTCCTCTAGAAACTGGAAAGCATCATGAGGACAAATTATTCAGCAAGTACACGTGCACATATTGTGAACTTAGCCACGTCATTCATAGAAGTACCTAGCTGAAACTCTCAGGGTTTTGCTTTTATGCTGTCTGTGTAGATATAGTATGATATGGAGTAAAATTTGATTCATGAGGATGCTGATTTTTAGAATGACTGGCTGTCAGTTAGTATAGATTCTGGAAATGAGCTCTTGTTGGAACAAATTTGACAGAATAAAAGGTCTAAGTGTGTACCTGTCACTACTCATTTGTCCTTCCTGGTCATTTTTATAAGTGTGACACTGGCATCTGAAATGAAGAAGTATGTTATTAGTTAGAGGCTAAAACAACAGTTGATGTACAGGATGTGGTAAAAAAAAGTGTAATGAACAGCCTTTTGTTTGCCAAGTAATTTCAATGACTTTACATTAATATTCTGTTCACTGAACAAGGTAACTCAAATTGAAGTGCAAGAGGCCCTATGAAATCATGGACGGACAGAAGGACACTTCAGCTCCTCTATTTAAGCCCTTCTAAGACTCCTGAAACTGCTTGTGACTATTCTGTTCCTACAGAAATATCCATGACTTGTATTATGCATATCATATAAGCAGAGGATATATTCAACATGCTGTGGGCAAGGGCCGTAAGGACTTAAGTGTGCACTTACATCTGGCTGGTTGATGTTGCTCAGGCACTCTGCTTTATATTGTCACCATATTTGAGTTTAGAAATGATGTTGGGTTTTTCATCCTGTCCTGCAGCATGGGGTCATGTTCTCCAGCTGATTTTCCCAGACCCTTCCCTCTTCAAGTGTTCCTTGCCCTCTTGAGGCTTCCAATGTTCTGCACTCTCCTTGTAGGATGCCCACGACATACCTTTTTGGATTTTTAATAACGGAAATACTTAGCTTTCAGTAAATGGATGAGACACTGTCATTTCAGAGTAGGCACTCCTGGCTTTTGTTCTGAGAAACTCTGAAAGACACAAGTGACTTGATACATTGCCAAGGACAAGTGTTCGAGACCTTTTCATGTCATTTATGTCTACTCACCCTATGTGTTATTTTTGAGACTAAAAATTTTGACACACCTTTTAAGTAACGGCATTCCCTTTTCTTACTGAACTACTATGTGTTTCTGCGAAGTATTGTCCTGGTTTGAGCCAGAATGAAGCCAATTTTTCTTTTTACTGATTTTTTTTTTTCCTTCAGTAAGCTTTCTTTTAACTAGCAACAGTGTGTTCTGCTGGGCTGATAAGACAGTGGAATGTTTTTTCTAACTACCAAGGCTTCAGGATCGCGCCTTCACTCTGCCGGCTCAGGCACTATGGGGAGATCTGTGACCCCCTCGTAGGAGGCTGAGTTAGACAGACAGCAAAATTTGCCAGAGATATTCCATTCCATATCTCTACGTAAGCTCAAAGGAAGGTCAGAGATCACAGAAGACAACTTCCTTCCTTCTTCTTCTTCCCTTCTCTTCCATCCATGGCCGGTGTCCAGGGAGGACATCCATCACCATCGACCCTTAGGCTTGAGCTCTCGTGACCCTCATCACTCTGTGCTTTCTCCAGCAGCAGCTCCAGGATTCCTCGGGACTCTTGCCAGTCCAGGGAAGTGCTGTGGGAGTTGCTGGGGGTGGGGGGAGGCGAGAGGCTTTTGCCCGTACCTGAATATATCTGTATATAATTGTATAGTGTTTTAATTAAAGCTGTGTAGTTTAGTTTTCAATCCAGCCAAGTCTCTCTCTTTTTCTCTCTCTCCTTCCCTACCTGGGTGGGGGGGGAGGGGATCGAGAGCATTGTTGTCGGACCTGAGTCAAATGGTGACAAGTATTTAAGATGATGTTCTCAGAAAGGAGTGTGTTGTATAATTGTGTTTTGCAGCAAACTCCCTTTTAAGAACAACTGGACTTCTCTGTTAAGTACCTAGTTCTATCTAACTAGTTTTGGGCTCATAGTCAGATATGTGATTTTGATCAACTAGATGTCAGTAGCAAAATGAAGTAAAAGGATATGACTAACTTGATTCTGCCTGGACTTCAGTCTTTAAATATACTTGCTATTGTCAGATTGACAAGGAATTGATAGGAAAAGAAATTGGAGGTGGAAAGGAAGTTAGATTATGTATTAAGTACCTGGTATAACTGTGCTTAAGGTTTAGTGCTTGTCCTTGCTGTTCATTCCAGTCTCGCTGTCCCTGGCCTTTCTGGAGGTCACTGCCTGCTGAGCAGTTTGCCTGACTGCTCTTGAAATCTCTGGAATTATTTGGCTTAACAAAACACACATACCCTGAAATCCAGGTTATAATAATTTCACACTTTCTTTAGCTGATGTGCTGGTTTAGGAGTTCCTATCCCTGGGTACAAAAGGATTCATTCTGACCCAGAGCAGTTGGGTGGCCAAACTCCCAGCACAGCTCTGTGAGTTCTCAGTATTATGGAGAGGGACCAAATATCTGAAAGTAAAAAAAGAGAAACAAGAGCTTTCAGAAGAGCACATGGAGCTCAAGAACAGGGCTGGCACCCCATGGGTGTTATTTCTGCCTGCCAAGGGTCTGCTGATCTTTCCATAGCCTTCCTTCTCCTTCCCATCCCTGTTCTGCAGTTTACAATCATCCTTTTGATGTGTATTCATATAACTTTTTCTGTGGGTGCAAAGTATATCAGAAAATTATATCAGGCTTTAAAAATGTCTATTTGTGTCAAGTTTTAATTTGGATCTGTTTTTGATCTGGATCATTTTATTGATATGGTTTAGAGCATGACATGCTACATTTTTTGCCTTTGTGTAACTTTGGAGAAGAGTGAAGGAAATCACCACTGGATTCCAGAAAGGAGGGACAGGGAGAGGAAAAGTCTTCTAGATTGGCTTTGCAGGAAAAGGAAAAAAAACAACAACAAAACCAAACCAGCAACAGTAATGCTCCAACTATGTTCTGGAGAAAAAGTGTTGGGTTTTTGTTTCAGAACACCTGGTTTAGACAGCCTTCTGCATTCAACTGACACAACTGAGCAAGCTGCAGAATCCTGTGGACCATGGGGCTGAGGGACCCATTGGCTCTGGAAGATGTAACTTGTCTAACCACTTCAGAGACACAGACATCACATACAAGCCCAACTTTTCTCCATAACAGAATATGATGTGTCCTCAGTAGTCTGATGTAGCTGATATTGGTGTATACAAAATGTTTATAAACCTGAAGGAGATTTGGCCTTTTCATGAAGATTCGTGTACTGCTCAGACAAGCATAGAGCTGCCTAAAAGGTTCTTCAGATGTTGCTGTGCTGGAGAGGAGTCCTGAGGTAACAAAAGATGATAAGGCTGTGCTGTAACACAGCACTCTTTCCTGTGTGATGGGGGAAAGAAATGGCTGAGAGTGTAGGGAGAAGTGGCAGAGAGCTGGTATACAAGCCTTTTAAAGAAAGTTCCTATCAAGATAAAAATGTTTACAATAGCCTGAGCTACTGTAAAATGCAGACTTGGCAGATTATTTTATTTTTTTTTTTATCTTGGCACTGGTATGTCAAATTTATGGGCTTGATGAAATTTTATGGCCTGGGTTTTTTGTTACTGGTTTAATATTTTTATTTTTTTGGTTGGTTTGTTGTTGATTTTTTGTTGTGTTTTGTTTTTTAAACAAAGGAGGTCAAACTAGATGAGCAAAATGGTGCTTGCCAGGACTGGAGTGTATGCAAGATTCATTCATTCTTGCTTATATTGTCCTTTACAATTGCAAGACATAAAATAATTACTGTAGCAAACTTTATTAAAAGAGGAAGGGCTCTCAGAGCTGGTCTCACTTTCCTGTTAAGTGTTAGTTGTTTCACAGCTTTCAGTTGTAATTAAATGCAGCACTTAAAACCATCCAGTATTAATACAAATAATTTGTAGAGAAAGTGGATAATGTTATACCACTTACTGGAGTGAAAAAAAAAGTGAACTTCGAAGCCGGAAGCATCTCTAATGTGTTGGCAGTTTTGGTGGCTTAAAAAAATTCTGCTTAAGTTCTAATCAGTCTTAAGCTCTTCAGACACCCAAGCAGCTGCCTGAAACCAAACAAATCCAGTCATCGTTCTAGTCAGGTGTGTGAAAACAGCCTTTCCTGATGGAAGGTACACAAAAATTCATATCCAGCAAATGGATCTCTTTGCTTTGTCCCTTACTTATGTATAGCACTGATGTTATTAAAAAAACCCAAAGAGTAACAGTTAGAAACAAAACTGTTTGGTTTTTTTCTTCCCTTTCAGAAAGATAGTGCCATGTACCTATCACAGAACTCTGGGAAAGACTATCAACTGATGTCTGGTTAGATCATGCAATATCTGAAGGGTGCCTCTGGATAAGAGAATTTAAGAACAAATATAATAATAATAATTACTGGGGAGCAGGTGAAGGCTTGTCTGGGACACATGAGGTCTGGACTCTGTCACTGCTTCATTGTGTGACACAAAGCTGGTCACTGCATTGTGTGTGTCTGTCTCTCTGCAGAGCAGGGAGGAATATGCTGATCTCGATAAGGCATTTCAGAAATCTATTTATGAAAATAACAAGATATTAGTAATTATTTATGCGGTCCCATACTTTCGCAACCAGGTCAAATTTGGACATCTTGAAGCAAAATCTTCAGTCTGGCAAGTGGAAATGTACCTGGGAAGGCTGCTGCAAAAGAGCTGCCAGACCAGAGAAGCAGCCTAAGCAAAAAGCCTCGTAATTCTACTGTATACAGGCTCCTGTTAGCTGTTCAGGTTCTGGTAAGAGAATACCTTTCTGCCTGACCATGACTTGATTTTCAGCTCCCAATTTTTTGGCACTTGTGTGGCAGTCACTTTGGAAGAGGCATCTGTCATTTCCTCCAGCAGCCTACAAGCCAGAACTTGTTTTCACACTCATCTTGTAGATGCTCCCAGCATGAGCAGCATGTCACCTTCTGTCAAAGAGGAGGCAAGGAGACAAGGAAAGAGAGACAAAAAAGCAACAATCAATTGTCAAGGCAAAAGGTTAAAGGCAGAGAAAAAATAAGCAGGAAAGAAGGGAAAAGGCAGTTCCATAAAAGAGAAGCCAGTGAAGAAAGAGTAACGGAGTCCTGTTTCATACTTAAAAGTCAAAGCATGCCTGTTCACAAGGCCTTGCAGTTGTTTTTCATACAGAAGAGCAGCAGCTGGAGATGGACTATGAGGTCCACCTGCATGGAAGAGCTCCCAAAAAGTGTTGACCTACTGCTATTTTAATCACTGCAAACATCACACAACTGGTGAAACAGCAGTGTTGTTGCAATTGCCAGAGCAGCCCACAGCTCACTTTGCCCAGAAAGTCCAGAAATGGAAGCTGTGTAGCAGGAACCATTTAATCCAAAGAGAGCTGGCCCGAGAGCCACAGGTAGCATAGGGAGGGCACCGTCCAGTGGTTGTGGGAAAAGGACAGACATTGTGAGCTCCTGGCAGCTGCTGCTGTTCCTTTTTAAAGAGATACTGAAGCAGTCTCTGGAAAGAGCCTGAGGAGGGTGTAAGTGAGCTCAAATGCCAAAGTATCTTGGTACAGCTTCTCTCCTGGAAGGTCTTGAAGAGCTGTGTAGCTGGCAGCCTGCTGTTCCTGGCTGTCTGCTTTCTCTGCCTTCTCCCAGCAGGGTGCCTTCTGCCACCACTAAGAATTTCAATCATAGAATCATAGAATCTTAGGGGTTGGAAGGGACCTCGAAAGATCATCTAGTCCAAACCCCCCTGCCAGAGCAGGGTCACCTAGAGCACATCACACAGGAACGCATCCAGGTGGGTTTTGAATGTCTCCAGTGAAGGAGACTCCACAACCTCCCTGGGCAGCCTGTTCCAGTGCTCTGTCACTCTCACAGTAAAAAAATTTCAAGGGTACTGTGTAGCTACCTGATATTTTATGCTGAGAAGTGTCCCCTGCAGGCACCATGCTAGAAGTCACAGCTCTGAAAAATAAAAGACAGAATATTAATGTCTTCTTCCTAACATTAATCAGGGACTCTACTAGGAGATTGCAATATGGAGGATTCCCACAGACTGTTCCAGCTGGCTGCCTCAAACAGTCTGTGTAGGTTATGCCACTGAGGAGGAGCTGTGGCTGGTTCAAGGTCCTGCTTGACATGCTGGAGCAGTCATCTGCAGCTCAGGATAGACTGTATATGCCTGAAGCCATCCAAGCATGTATTAAGTCCAGAAGGACACTGTCCTTGGGAGAAATGTGTTGGCAAAAGAAGTGGCAGGGAGCAAAAGCACAAGCAACTGGTCCATTGAGCTCCCTCAGGCAAGAGGAGCCCTCCAGAAAGTGATGCAGCTTTGACATTCTCTTCAGATTTTATGTTAAGTCCCATAATGTTTGGTCTTCAACCTGAGTAACTTTTTGTGACAGTCTGTGCTCAAGGAAAAAAATTACATCATCTTCCATCTTTCAGAAGAAAGCACAGAAGTCATACATCCTAAAACTACCAATGCAAAAATGTCAAAAAAACCCAGACCTTGTGATATACTTGGTGGTCATTTTTGATGTCAGCATCATGGCTCTCAAAAGCTCATCCTGAGCTTTGCCTTCTGCACAGAAGTTTCAAAATTGCCCACTCCCCTGTCACCACTGAGGAAAAGAGGACCTTTGCAAATCCTGCCAGTGGTTGTGATCTGCTATCTGAGCATGTTTGAATTAAGAGAATTATTGCTCAGAATGAATTAGCAGGAAACATTTCTGCTTGTTCATCATGTCACTTGAGGAATGTGGTTTATGTATTTTTTACATTAAAATAGTGTGAGGGGTAAGAGGACAGCAGGTAAGATATGGGCATTTTCCCCACCCATCCATGGGTAAGATGGGCTACTTCTGCCCTAAGCCCCATAACAGCGAGCTCCCATGTGCTTAAATGGTCCCATTTATCAATTTTTCTTTTAACCTCTTGTCACGATCCAGTATTCGGGTACGTGGCAATTTTAATAAATAAAGTTGATCCCAAATGGTGAAATTAAGACACAAACGAGGTCAGATGTCACGCACACAACAAACTTTTATTGCAATAGCACAACAAAAGTCCCTAGAGCGGATAGGACAGGCAGGAAAACAGAGACAAGAAAGAGAGGAGAAAGCAGAGAGATAGAGGACAGCAAGCGAGAGCAAAGTTACCGCCCACGGTTCGGTGATGTCGATGTCGTCAGTGGGGAAGTAGTTCCAGGTGGAGAAGTGCTTCCCTGCACCCACAGAGTCCCACATTTTTATACAGTCCTTGCCCACTGCACCCCCACTTCTCTCCCTGCATAGGGAAAAACCCTTCGGATCTTCTCTGTGATAGCAGGGGCAGGTATGGTGCCAGGGGCTATGTAGTCTTTGTTTGGCTAATTGATGAGATCAGCCATTACACAGGAGGAGGCTGAGTCAATTGCCACCACAGGATTAGTTCCTTGCTGTGGAGTTTCGGTCCTAGGAAGTACCTTGAGACTGGCACTCCTTGTCTTGTCCTGCAAAATCGCATCAGCAGGTGTCGTTCAACTCTCAGATGCCTCGGGACAGACAACAGATATCCTGAGTGCCAAAATCCAAGCTTATCTCTTGGATTGTTCGAGACAAGCACTGTGCATCCTGAATGCCACACCTCTGAAGAAAGCCAGTGGTTCAAGTGCAGACCGAACTCTAGGCTGCTAGTCAGATGCCCTGCATTTTCTAGGTAGGTAATAATTTCAAACTGTTTGCCAGATGCCTTGCAGATTGGGATCCACAGGACTGTGATTGTCCTCTGCTGGCTTGTAGGTAGTGGTGGTCTCGTGTTCTACCATACATGGTACCCTCTGGCCCACAACATAAGTTTCCTGTGCTCCATATTGGTTTTTTTCCTGAGTACCTCAAAAAAATAGGCTTTTCCTTAATACAAGGAAAAATCCCCAACCAACAGCTATGGATCAAAATCTTCCAAAAGACTGACAGTTCATTTTATAAGATGTCATTTTGTTATTTGTTACTTAGATTATTTTCCCTGCACTACAAACTTTGGAGATCATTCTTTATTTTTGGTCCCTGCAATATAATTAGACACCTGTCAAAGCCACACAAGTCTATCAAATAGGTGCTAGCATCAAAGTATTGACTGGGCGAAGGAATCCTTAAGCTATACATAAAAACGTCAAACAGCTTATCTGGTAAAGTACACACTGACTTCAGGAGAAACATTATAGAACTCTTTAGAGCCTTGAGAATGGCCAGACATGAATTATGCTGATATATGTCCACATTACTATTTTATTGAGGAAGATAAGGTTAAAACAGGAAAATCAATCATATTCAAGCAATGCAGAACTATCAAATAGATCTTCAGCTAAATTAGGGAAGTATTTTTCATCCATTTATGTAGACAAATACTTTGGCTTGATCATAAACAAAAAAAAAACTGTGTTTTTATCACTGGTCAATTTCAGCTTTGCTGCAGACATAATGGAACAAAAAGGCACAACAGCCTAAGGCTGCACATCTTGTCTGAGGAGCCAATAATGTTTTTTCTTTGTGCCTGAGTGAATGTTTATGTCAGGAGGAAAACATTCTTTTACCTGGAAAGAAAATATTTCTCAGTGTTTTTGCTCTGATTTTAATGCTAAACATATATTTTTGGAAGAATGCACTTAAAATAACTGTTCTGGAAACAAAAATAGGGTCTAACCTATGTACGTTTAGTAATGTGAAATCTGAAAATCTAAATGTGTAGTAAGCATCTATGTATCCAAGGCTTTTTCTATCAAGAATACTTTATCAAAAAATCCCAAATCTGGCCATTTGAAAAACATATAATGTAAGTCTGCTCCAGCTATGCAATTTTAATTTATTTCTAGAGCGAGTTGTGCTTTATAATTCCACAGTGCATTAGGATTTTGCTTCTTGCTCAAGAACACTCCCTGAACTAAAGAAATCTAGGCTTGACTCAAGCTAATTAAGCTTGTGAGCATTTACAAACAGCAGCTAAAATCTTGCCAGCAAAATATTCAATGGGAAACAGTGTAGAAGCATAAATGTAAACCTCACTCTGCAAATTGAACAGCTTTCCTTGGAGCTGCAGCAAGGAGTCTAAGGCTTAGGGGATATATTTGAGTTAAAGAGGGATTTTCAGAGCACAAAATGAAAACAAAATACTTAGTGACAAAAATATTTCATAAACTTTTCATGGTAGGCTGTGCTGAATATCTGAACAGATGATCAATCTGCAGATAGAAAGCTGAATTGCCTTTGCCTGGCCTGCGTATACACTCCTAATTTGGTGCCACAGTAAAGCAAAGCATATTAAGTTAAGGGAAATATATAGGTTTTATTCCTCAGTTGCAGATGGTTAGTTGAAATCGTTTGCATGATGATTCAGCTTCTCAAACCACAGTAACTCAGTTGTCTATAGTTAACTCAAATGCCTGTGATGGTCTCACTGTATTCTTGCTAAACACTTTAAAACCCAACAGTCTTAATTTTTCATTCTCTGAGCAATAATATTGCACCTGGCACCACACACACACCACCTGGGTGTAGCACAGCTCAGTAATGTCATTCAGAGCCTACATGTCATTCCAGACTTTCCATTGCTCTCATCTTTCTGGCAGGCTAATTCTTAAGTGAGGTGGGAGGTTTTTAGGCTGGCAGATTCATGTCTTTTTATATCGACACTGAGTCAGCTTGAAAAGTTAGAAGCACATTTAAGGATTAGCTACCGACTCAGTATTAAAGTTGCTTGTGTTCATGGAAATGCCTCTCATCTCTGAGTCTGCATGATGTTTACACACACAGAGTCATGCAGACTCAGAGAGGGGAGCCAGTTCCATGAGCACAAACATGCCCAACCCATCTGTTACAGCATTTAGTCTCTCTGGGATAAATCTGTTTCCAGCATGTAACTTGTGCTTCAGCTGGGTACAATCGTCATAAGAGGATCCCTTACTTAATAAAACCCAAACTGGCCCTGTTAGGAAGAAAATATTTACTGAGCTGCAGTTGGCTTTCTGAGCTGCATTTTTGTAAAACCAGGTTATTGTTGATACTGGCATTGAGCTTTTCCTGCCTGCCCCACCTCTCAGCAGCATGCTGCACAGCTGAGTGGTTAGAGATACTGAGGGAATGCTGGAGAGCAGGTTCCAGAGGGTGAACCCACTCCTGCTCAAGACAAAACCCACAGGTGATAATTTTCTGAAAATGAGGAGTAGAAGAAGAGAGTGTAAGCCATAAAGCCAGGCAGCCCAATTTGATTCCCCAAACACCAAGCGTCCAGTGAACTCTGAGGAAGAATGTACCCAAGAGATGTGCATGGGGCTGCCAGATGTGATATAGGAGCTCTGGAGGACTTGAGCTTTAATGGAGAGGCAGCTGGAAGTGGCTTGGGACAGCCTAGGGTGTTAGATGCCTCTATGCAGAGACATGAATTGAAACCAGGATGCTTCAATAAGCTTCGGAAGAGTGATGGTAGAGAGGACCCTTTTAGTAGTAGGCTCTGTAGGATATGAATTATCTAAGAACCTGTAGTGCTTACCTGAGTCAGCGTATTCAGTGATGTGTGGCACCAGGAAGTCCTCCATTTTCCAGTGAGGGAAGTTCCCAGGTTCTGAGAACGTGCAGGATGTACCCAGCCTGGCTTTGTTTGGAGAGAAAAGCAGATGGAGGAGAGGGTCAGGCATGAAGGGTCTGCATCAGAGCTGGCAAGTTTCTCCCAGAAAGCAGGAAGAGGAGTCTCAGAGACAGTTATGGAACCAGGCTGGCCAGAAAGCCTTAACAAATGCAGACCAGTAGGGAGGCCTTGTATGTTTTCTTCAGAAATGACCTTGACTTGATTTAGAGGCCATGCAATACAGAACTTTCAACTTTCCATCAAAACCAGTACTTTTTAGTAAAGCCACTGCAATTGCTGACTGCCTGGCCTGTGTTAGACGAGATGCTTCCTTGCTGACAGTCACCATGGAGGGGTAAAGGATGGCATTGTTGTGATGACTGACCATCCTTCTCAGATGCTGCTGGAGTTTATTCTGAAGAGTGATGTTGCGTTGGCACCATTACTAAATAGAGGTTGTGATGAACTATAAGACCCTTGAATAAAAATTTACTTGACATGTATTTTAGCAAACTCTTTTTCCAGATGTGTGTTGCTGCATTTGGACCTGTTCTATCTTTAGTTATACCTACACTCAGACAGATAGGGAGCTGTAAATTTGGACTTAAAAGGACAGATGATCTCTTTCTAACAATATTTATTGCCATCCCCTTCCTCCGTTATGAAGAAGCAATAGGGTGTGAGTGATTTTTTCTTGCTGGAGATAGTCTATGAATAGCAGAGGAGAAATACAAAGAAACATTTTATCTTAGAATATATTTTCAGATGGTGCTGATGGATATCCTCTCTTAGAAAATGGGGATATTTAAAAAGCTTTACAAAATTGGCTATTCCAAAACTGATAAAAAATAATATTAAAAAATTGATTTTATCTCATGAAATTATTTTCTTTCTCTTTATAACAGCTGCATTTTTTCCTTCACTAAACTTTGTATCTAACCATATGTTTTTTATATAAAAGTATACTTTTTAATACTTCATCTCTAGGTCATCTCTGTAAGGTGCTAATTGCCCTGAGCACCAATTGCATTCCTAGTCAATAGTTGTCACAAATACTACAGCAGTTCTACACCAGTATAAGTGCTTCCTGCACTAAGGTGATCCAGTCCAGTTCCTACTGAAGTCATTGGAATAGCTTTTTATTGAAATTTGATCTAACCTTGAATTTTATAGACTGTTTTGGACACCAAATGTTTTTAGTATCAGACAAAAGGCATACAGGGGCCTTATAAAACCAAGTTGTTATTGATGAATAATACTGAAAGATTGCTTGCTAATTACATTTTGTTATTCAGTTAGTTTTAGCAGCTGATGGCATATTATTAATCTGCTTTGAATGATTAAATCTAAAGATTATTCTCTCCAAAGTCTGCTCTTTCATTGTGCTGTAAGCTTTATTTGCCATGTTTTACATGAGCTATTTTTTCTCCTGTCTGAAATACTGAAAAAAATCACTAGCTTAGTAATTACTTCAGAATAGGAAATTTCCAGTGAGTCACGGCATTTTATCTTCTGAAAATAAAACTGCAACACCTCTAATCCTTTGTTTAGATATAGTGTTTTGTTCATTCCCTTGTTTTTCGTTCTATCTTTTTTGAGGGAGAGGGGAAGTAAGTTTTTGTTTGTTTGCTCTTGAAAATAGGATGATGAGCAGCACTTGACAAAATCACCTCAGCAGATAGATAACTGGGTCTGTGTATACATATATACGAACCAAAAAAGATGAAATGGATGTCTGCAAAGAAATCTAAAGTAGGAATATATATATAGGAATATATATATAGGAATAGGATGGGATGCTTGCCACTGTGTTATTTTTAACAGAAATTATTCTGCCAAGGTCAACATAATGAATAATGCTGTGTGATTAAATAACTGTGAGCAGAGGAGTTTACCCACTACTGGCTGATGGCTCTTGACAAGCCCTGTGGAAAGGACAAGGTTGCTAAATGTCTCTGAATGAACAGACAACTACTTCTGGTGTCAGAAAAGAGGTGTGCTTCTTGAGACTAATATATGACAGAGGCAGACAGAGAAGTGGTGGTGGTATGACTTGACTGGAAGGTGCTGGGGGTTCATGCATGGCGGGGTTTTAGGCACCAGGTCCACGCTTTAACAATAACGTTTTGTTACGAATCACACAGCAATAACTCCATGATATTAAGTACAGAGTGCTTACCCTCAACAGATTTATATACATGCGTTTTCATCACCATCAACATCAATATTAACATTAATGTTAGCGTTAATGTTAATATTTTTATTATTATTCTTTTCCCCTGGAATACTTTCTGAAATCTATTCTTCTGTACACTAGACCACTTGCTTACAGAAATGGAAAAAGAAGTTTCATCTATTGAATCTCTTTTGGATTTTAAGTTCAGAGATGAAAGGAGAGAACAGGGAACCCAGGACTTTTCAAAGTCAGGCTGTCTGCCATCATTTGAGGTGGGAATACATGGATTTCATGCTATCATCTGGAATTAGGGGTGTGACAAACTGGTCCTTAAAGTAGGTCAAAATTATTCATTATCCTGTAGCAAAACAATAAGTTTTAGTCAAAAGGAATGAAGGTTTGGAGGATTTTGTTAAAAAACAAGGAGAAAGGCTGTGGATGTAACAAAAAAAAATACATTTGCAGTAGAGCAAATAGTAGGGCAGTAGAGAACACAATCAGATTACCAGGGGGCTGGAACATCCTTATTGTGTGCCATTTACTATTCCACACCTATGTCTCTGTTACACATCTGCAAAAAAAAAAAAATATGTTGCTGCATCTGAATGTTATGAGACAAAGTGCTTGCCAAGAAGAGAGAGACTGACAGTTAAGACAAAATATGAGTTGAAGGACCCCCAGTTTTTTCTGCTGTGAGTCCTAAATGTCAATTTAGGAGCCTTAGCAATGTATAAGCCATTCAAATTTCACACTGAGTCTCTAGAAAAATATTGCATTAGGAAACTGGAATTCATAAATATTCACAAAATCATGTAAAAAAGAAACATTGAATAGAAATATAACTTCTAACTTTTCTAAATACTTGTAATTAAACACATTTATGTAACTTAGGAGTGACATGACCATTCTTTTCTCCTTCAAATAAATTGGTTACCAAATTATTCATGGTGGACTGTTCCATACCCTGTTCAAACAACAAACTGAAACCACCTAAGTCAACACAACCATGTTTTTCACTGTCTTACATTTGAAAGTGTTAGTGTGTAGTGAATGTTGTAGATTGTCTCTATGTCAGTTTTTCCTCTGTGGTTCTCCAAATTGTATGCAATGCTGATCAAAGCAGCCATCAGTGCATTACCTCTCTGCATGGAGACGAGAGGCATGCTGAACATACATCAACACAGGAATCCAAAATGAAATGCTAAATAAATGGTCACTTGGTGCATCAGACAGCACCTAGCAGAGCTAGGTTATGGAATGAGATCTTTACATGTTTAGTCCTAAATTACAAGAAAGTAGCCTTGGTTGACTGGTTCCATAATTAAAAATTTATCCCTCAAGAAATTAATCTGTAAAGCATTCTTATTATTCAGCCTGAACTTGCAGACACTTAGAACGTGCAGGACTTTCCTTAGGTAACCTGTCAAGTTTATTTGTCTCTCCAGACAGATTGCCAACCTTTTCTCTCTGTGTTCCCATACCAAAGGCAGTCTAACAGAAATAGTTGAAGCATGAGGTAAAAAAGAGTGTATATATGAAGTCTAGCCTTCCCTGTTAGGTAAAAGGCTTCAGGTTTTTAGTTGCTCAAAAGAGAGTTTCAGTTGTCCTTTTCTTACAGGTGCATTATCATTGTCCCCAGGCTCAAAAACTAAGGATTGTGAATGTTCCATTATGGCTGCATCTGCTTAATCTGCACTTTTTCTATGACATGTGCCTGAAAAGACAAATGCCAAGTTTCTGAAGAATGAAAATTTCCTTGTGATTATTTTATAAAATAGCATGAAAACCAGGGGCAGAAGGAAGTAATTTGCTGATGTTGTGCTATCCTGTACAAGCTCTACAAGAGCATCCATGGTCCTGAGAAAACTGGCACATGAAGTAGCTAGGCCTCCACACATAATATTTGAGAAATCGTGGCACTGCAGTGAAGTTCCCACTGACTGGAAAAGAGGAAACATAACACTCATTTTCAAAAAGGGAAAAAATGAAGACCCAGAGAACTACAGGTCAGTCAGTCTCACCTCTGTGCCCAACAAGATCATGGAGCAGAGCCTCCTGGAAACTATGCTAAGGCACCAGGAGGTGATTGATTGCAACCAATATGGCTTCACCAAGGGAAAGTCATGCCTGACAAATTTGGTTGTCTTCTATGATGGGGTTACAGCATTGATGGATAAGGGAAGAGGACTGATGTAATCTACCTAGACTCGTGCAAAGTGTTCAACACTGTTCTGAAAAAAAAAAATATTAAAAAAAAATTAAAAAAAATCCTGGTCTCTAAATTAGAGAGACATGGACTTGATGGATGGGCTAGGTGGATAAGGAATTGGCTGGCTGGTCAAACTCAAAGAATTGCAGTCAATGGATCAATGTCCAAGAGGAGACCAGTGACGAGTGGCATTCCTCAAGAGTTGGTACTAGGACCAACACTGTTTAACATCCTTCTTGATGACATGGGCAGTGGAATTGAGTGCATCCTCAGCAAGTCTGCTGATGTCACCAAGATGTGTGATATGGTCAACATATTGGAGGGAAGGAATGCCATCCAGAGGGACCTTGACAGGCTTGAGAGGTGGGTCCATGCAAACTGTATGAAGTTCAACCAGGCTAAGTGCAAGGTCCTGCACATGGGTCAGGGCAATCCTAAGCACAAATCCAGGCTGAGTGGGGAAGGGATTGTGAGCAGCCCTGAGGAGGACTTGGAGGTGTTGGTTGATGTGAAGCTCAACATGAGCCGGCAATTCCCACTTGCAGCCCAGAAAGCCAAATGGTCAAGGGAGGTGATTCTCCCCCCATCCTCCACTCTCATGAGACCCCATGTGGAGTACTGTGTCCAGTTCTGGAGTCCCCAGCATAAGAAGGACACGAAGCTGTTGAAGCAAGTCCAAAGGAGGGCCACAAAGAGGATCTGAGGGCTGGAGCACCTCTCCTGTGAAGACAAGCTGAGAGAGTTGGGGTTGTTTACTCTGGAGGAGAGACAGCTCTGGGGAGACTTCATAGCAGCCTTCCAGTACCTGAAGGGGCCTACAGGAAAACCATCACTACAAGGGCATGTAGTGATAGGACAAAGGGGTATGGTTTTAAGCTGAAAGAGGGGAGATTTGAAATAAATTCTTCACTATGAGGGTGGTGAAACACTGGCAGAAGGTTGCCCAGGGAAGCTGTGGGTGCCCTGTCGTTGGAAGTGGTCAAGGGCAGGTTGGATGGGGCTTTGAGAAACCTGGTCAAGAGGGAGGTGTCCCTGTCCATGCAAGGGCTCAGAACTAGATGATCATTAAGGTGCCTTCCAACCCAAACCATTCTATGTTTCTTTGAAAACAATCCTCTGGCTATTGCCAGAGGAACTGCTAGCTGCCACTTTAAAAAAAAACAAACCACCAAGGTTATTAAAATATTACAAAACAAAATAGGTGTGAGTCCACATTGTCCCTCCACTCCCACTAAAGTCTTTGTATGTTCACTGGGAACCTCAGAGGTGCATACTTCTCTGCTTTCAGGGTCCAAATCTGCAGGTAACAGCAGTGTTAAACTGTATAAAGGGCAGGGAAGAATAAGAGCTCTTTTGTTTTAAGAAAATTCTGGCAGCAATGAATCAGCAGGATGCCAATAGTAAGTAAGACATCCGTTCCAATGGGATCTAAGCACTTTGGTTTCCTGTCTTCTTCCACTCTAACCTATTATCTACAGGGACAAACTCATAGATGTTCCTGTCATTGTTCTTACCAGGGTTAACTAGGATCAGATAATGAGTAAAGATTCCCTTTTAAAACTTGCTTCTTTCACGACAACACTCTGCAATGATTTTTCTAGCCTCTATTCATAGTCTGAAACCTTCCCATCCCTTTTCTGCCTAGTATTGAAGAAACTCAAATAAATCTCCTTGGTGTGCTCTGTGCTTTCAAAGATGCAGTTGCTTACCTCCAGTTAATCCCTACCATTCATACTCACCCCAAGGCTTACAGGCCTTTCAGATGACAGCCATACTTAAAACTCCATCCCTAAGGCAGTTTTTGCTTATTTATTTTTTGACCCCTATGATTTTTGCAACATGTAGTTGGCAAATGTGACCTTTTTGTGTTCTCCCAGTGTGCACCACAGGTGTATGGATTACAGATGACTGACACTCTGCGCATTGCCTGTGGACAGATCATATCAAAGGTGCTGAGCTGCTTAGGACTGAGGCATCCAGTACCAGGCTCAGCAGACCCTGAATTGTCTTTTTACCTGGAATAACACTGTTTCTGAACTGCAGTGGCAAAGGCAGCTGCCTTCTAGGAAGGGTTGCCTCGTCACCACTCTTGCTTTCTTCTGACAGCAAAGTGCTCCCCCACAGTGACTGCAGCTGCAGCAGTGTCACACTGAGCAGCTGGCAGGGCTGTTCACTGCTCCCATGGGATGCTGTTCTCACCTTTGCCTGCTGCCAGCATTGGCTAGGAGGTTCCTCCCTTTATCGAGGCTAAGAAACCTCAGTGCTGTGGGTACTTGATGAAGGTGACAGTCACAAATTCATTTAATTTCTTGTTGCAGATGCAGTGAACAAACACCATGACCTCTTAAAAGTCAAGATCTTAATGCTTCCCATTCCGTTGGAAAGGAAGGGGGATGCAATAAGGTTATTCACAGTTTTTAAGGTTCTGAGGTTTAGCCAATCCTATGAGGGTGAACTCCTTGCTTTTAGTCATGTTTATTGGCTCCACCTTGCTGTGTTGGGCTAGGTAGCAAAGGTCTGTCTGCAGCAAACTCTTGGCTTGAGCTACGTTAATTATTTCTACTGCTCTTGAGTCACCGAATGAGGATTTCTTTCAGAGTACCACACCGCAGATCTACGGTACTTCAAACCCAAACAAGGAAAATGTTCACTGAAGCAGCTGACTGGGGACTTGCTGGTCCTGCGCCTTCCTCCTGTGCATCAATAGATGGCAGCAGGCAGTTCCTCCAGGAGCAGTCTCCAAAAGAAGCGACGGCAGCAGCAGGTGGTGATCTCCCTTATTCTTGCAATGGCTTGAGGTTTGCATCTGCCTGCAGACACTTCTTAGGATGCTGTCCCCTTTAAAAGCAAAATGCGTTGGTTTCCAGGTAGGGTGGATGTTGTTATTGTAGTATCATGGAAGCAGTAAGAGGTATTGGCCCCTAACACAATAGTATTGTAAGAAGATTAAATATTTGGAACCTACCAGATTTTGTACTACATTCAGCTGGTTTCTTGGCAGTCTTGAGTGTTCACAAATCCCACTTCTTTCATTTCTTCTTGAGTCAGATAATTTTTCAAGCGTCTGGCAAGGGGATATACTTTCCTGAGAAAAGGACAGGTAGATTCAGTGTGTTTAAGAAGACAGGGGAAAAACATGCCTTGAAGGAGGGCTAGTGTGCTTCATGGGCTTACATGCTCCCTTTAATTCTGAACATTTCAATTATGCGTTTTACACAGAGGTTCATTGTTCAGCTTTGCCAGTCTGTGTTAAGTCATGAGCAAGGGCCATGGGTTATGTTAAAAAAGCAGCTCAAATTCCGCATGGGAGAATATAAACCCAGATCAAGTGTTTGGCCAAATCAATCCCCTGCTCACTTGAAAATTAAAAGAAAAAAAGGAAAAGGGGAGCTTTTGGCATGTTCAACACTCCTAGTGACAAAGCATAGCGCTGGTATCACTCACTGAAAGGGAAATGCAGTAGCTGGAATTTTACTGCGGGTCCAGCCAGAGCTGCCAAAAACCTCTTCTGCTTATGGAAGCTATTGGACTTATGCTATAAAGGCACTATGCCCACAGTTTGAAGGTATATATCTGTTTAGCTCTTTCTAATGAATGGTTGCATTGCACTTCAGAGTGGTTGTGTTGAAAATTACCTGTAATGACCAGAGTGATGGAAGAGAGCATCACTATAATGCAAGTTTTAATGTTCCATCTAGAATTGACCCTCTGGTGTTTTTATCCTGATGTGAGACTAAAAGGCTATGTAAGCTTATGGTTAATGCCCAGACTTCCTTCTTGCAAATAGTTATTGCAAACCCTTTATCAAGAAGACATGGTGTCTCTGTGAGCTGGCTCTGCAGTCACAGGCATCCAATTCTTCATACTCATTTACAGTGAAAACAACAAATGTCAGTTTGCAGGGTAATATAGTGCTTTGCTTCCCAGAATTCTGCAATCTCCAGAGGAAAAAAAAAACAACAAAAAAAGAAATTTACAGACCAATTTTCATGTGAAATGATAGAAACATAAAATTCAATTAAAGTCAAGGTGAGCTGCCTCCCAGTTGCTGATCTCAGCCTCTCAAAGATGATCTTGAGGTGATGCTCTTAATATGCATGTAAGGTTGTGAGTCCGGAAGCACTGAGTGAAGAAATACTGAGTGAAATCTGTGAGATCCCCTCTGCATGGAGGACTGTGTTCCTTTTGGGAGTATGAAGGTGCTTGGCCCTCTCCCATGTCTCTGCCTTCACAGCATAAGGCATTTTTATTTTGACACATCAGCTGTATTACAGCGTTAGGGGAAAGGAATACAAACGATTGTTAATGCTTTAGTGCCACTGTGGGCCTAGGCAATTTTCAGACTTGGTCTCACTCTGAATATTTGTGTGTGGTTTGAGTTTCTCCTCGAAGAAATCACACTACCTAGAACAGCCGTATTTTTGCTTTGATATATTTTTTGTGATTATTTTATAGATAGATAAAACCAGGGTGAATTCCAGCATCAAAAAGCCACTGAACATGAATACTCTGCTTTTTATCTCTCTTTTCCTGTAGGACATTTTCAGAAGTACAGTAATTGAAACAGAACTGCTCTGTATGCCCATAGTCCAAGCCTTGTTATGTGAATACTGTCAGTGTAAGCATTACCATACTATTCTAATTTTTTTCCTATTTGAAGCAGGACATAAATAGCAGAACAAACCCAGCTGGAGATACCAGGCATCAATATATTTTCATTTTACGTTTCAGAAATATGACAGAGCTGCTGTGTTTGTAGTTTTCCACACAGCTGAAAAAGTCAGCACTGAATTACCAGCCTTTAGAAGTCTTTTATACGAACTAGCTTCTGTAGAGCACCAGCATTTATATTCTAGAAAAACTATATTACTTCCTTCTTCTATCCTGATCTATATTGGGATGCACGTGTCTTTTATGGTTCCAGGGCGATAAGCTATCAGCTTTACATCCTCTGTTGACTGTTCTGGAATTCCTTCACAAATAAGTTGAGAAACTAAAAAGCTGTGCAAACAGAAAGCAAGAAATATCTGTGACAAAGTCACCTGAGTCCTCCTTCAAAATGAAGTGCTCTTCAGCTACATCACACTTGGAACCTGCTGTTTATTCTGCCAGTGGCAGCAGAAGTTGGTACCCTCTACCCAGCAACCGTGATAGAAAGGGGAAGATGAGACACTTTGACAGAGTTTTTGGTTAAAGGAAAGTTGCTGTGGAAAAGGCCCAAGGCCATTTCTGGTGATGCAATTTGATGCTGCAGGTAACTTGATTTACTAGGCAATTGTCCTTGAAAGGGGCATCCCCGTGGCTCTTCCTGCACCCAGTGTGTGCTCACATCACTTTCCTGGCGCTCCCCTGTCTGCCCGGAGACAGTCTGGTGAGTTGAGAGCTGCTGCCAAGTGGAAAGTGTAAGCAAGAAGGGGAAAGTGGGATCATGCCTTTTAGCAACAACTAACTCTCATCTTTGCTTAGCTGTATTATTAATGGCACCTTGGGGCCTGAAAGAACATGCTGACCCTTGTAAATCCAGCAGTTTTAGTGGCAGAGACTTCTGGGGTGGAGGGCGCTGATGGATGCAGAGTCTATGGGTTTTGCTCTCTGACTTCAGGCTTATACTGGTGACCTTTCTCTCTTTATGTGGAACTGGCAGAATTTGGTCCTCCACAGGGACAGAGTAACCTATGCTTATATGTCCAGTAATGCTCATTTTGTTGAGAGGTACACACCAGTCCAGGTACCAGCACTGTTTTACCTGCTGCATCTGAGCAAGCACAAGAAGAACAGAGTGAAAATTGCTGCAGTTTGTTTTGAGCTTTGATTCAGTGTTGGCCACGGAAGACCTAGCTTAAACCTAAATGCAGTTAGGTATTTTTATTGTTAATACCAGCTCCAAATGTATGTCCCAGTCTCCAGAGGGTTTAAATCCATCATCAACATAGGCCAACTGTACTTCACTCACTGTTCAAGGGCAAAGCTAAGCAGGAACACTCCCAGCCTTTGAAGCTTTACTCTGTCTCTCAAGGGATTTTCTGAAAGACCAGTGGAGGTTGGTTTGCTAGAGTGCACACGGGTCAGCTTCTGTTGCATGAATGAACATGTCTAGTGTCATTTGCAATGATCTAGAGTAACCTGGACCTTCAGGTTCATTTTTTTTTGCCAGGCTCTTCTTGGACATGTCAAGGCATTTCAAATGCATGAGATGATGTCTCTTTTTGGACAGCTGTGACTGCTCTATGACTGACCTGGCTCCAAGGTTTAGCTCAAGGAGGAGATGTACAGCTTAGAATCACCATCTCAGCGGTGGAGTAGTTAGTTGGCTTTGTAGTCTCACTTTTCTCCTCTTATTTCCTCCTGACTAGATATGACAGCTTCCTGCTCAGTATGGGGACATCACATCACTATCCTTCTAAGTATCTGGCTGTCCCCATGCATGGTGTAAGGAACTGCGTGCCTCCACTGCAGCAGTGAATTTCACTATGGGAGATGGCCTTCCAAAAGTTTGGTTTACCCACGTATTTCTGCCTAGGTCATCTCAGGATCTGTGACATAGGTCTTTCTGTAAATTTGCATCCACTGCTTGGTCAGGTATCTCAGAGTCAGTATCTAGTAGGCAGCATCCTGTTGCACACCTGAGAAATATGTGACTTCAGCCCAAAAGGACTCCAAAAGGACTTTGCTCAGGGACTAGGACAATGTTTCAGTGGACAGGTAAAGCAGTGACTAGAGGAAGAACATATCTGGTCAGAGACCTCGCCTGGGTCCTGGTGATAAGGGAGAAGCCAAGCGGGAACCCTGTTACTGTGCATGCTGGTACTGCTGCCTGTGTAAATTGGACTTCAGGCTCCTGATACATCCAGGTGTTTCTCCCCAGGAATTCAAGGTGGTTCAGTATCACTGCAGTCCCTTGGGAAGATGCATGTCTTATTTGGGGTACAGATCCCACTGTGTTTCTGTGCCACTGCCTTTCCATGTGGAAACTGATTTAGTTCCTCCCAGAGCTTTCAAAATTGCATATGGAAATGTGTTCTTGCTTTCACATTAATTTAGTTCTGCCTTACACCTGTTAGATTTAATATTTTTCAGAAAAAGAAGCAGCCATTGCCTTTTTTCAGAACATAACTTTTTTTCCTCTTCCCCTCCCACCCCCCATTGCTGAGAGAACAGCTTGTGCTCCTGATCAATTTAAAAAAAGCTGTTCACCTAAAACCACAGATAAGTGAATCATATTCAACGAGGTCATCTATTCCCAGCTAAATAAATGACTTTTCTCCGAGGGTAATACAATCTTCTGCTGCACGGAGATTAAATTACTGAGCTTAAAAAAACAGAAATCATAACCTTTTAAAATATCAGAAGTTTGGGAATTTGCTTTCAACAATCTCACTAGCAAAGCGGTTTACCAAAGCCAAACATTAACTACTTCTTCTTGGACATTTTAAGATGCAAAGTGTTCCAGCATTCTCTTAGAGTCTGAGATAAAGATTTCTGCTGGGTTGGTGTCCTGGTTTGAGCCAGGATGAAGCCAATTTTTCTTTTTACTGAGTTTTTTTTTCCTTCAGTAAGCTTTCTTGTAACTAGCAACAGTGTGTTCTGCTAGGCTGGTAAGACAGTGGAATGTTTTTCTAGCTACTGAGGCTTCAAGGCTGCACCTGCACTCTGCCAGCTCAGACACTATGGGGAGATCTGTGACCCCCCCGTAGGAGGCTGAGTTAGACAGACAGCAAAATTGGCCAAAGATATTCCATTCCATATATCTACGTAAGCTCAGAGGAAGGTCAGAGATCACAGAAGACAACTTCCTTCTTTTTTCTCCCCTTCTCTTCCATCCATGGTCGGCGTCCGGGGAGGACTCTGTTCATCCATCATCGTCGACCCTTAGGCTCGAGATCTCGTGACCCCCATAACTCTCTGCTTTCTCCAGCAGCAGCTCCGGGATTCCTCGGGACTCTTCCCAGTTCAGGGAAGTGCTGTGGGAGTTGCTGGGGTGGGGGGAGGCGAGAGGCTTTTTTGCCCATTCCTGAATATATTTGTATATAATTGTATATATTTTCTTGTATGATTCATTAGTGTTTTAATTAAAGCTGTGTAGTTTAGTTTTCAATCCAGCCAAGTCTCTCTCTTTTTCTCTCTCTCCTTCCCTACCTGGGTTGGGGGGAGGGGGGATCGAGAGCATTGTTGTCGGACCTGAGTCAAACTGTGACAGTTGGGTATTTTTTGTTGGTTTGTTTTTCCTTTACTGTCCCTAAACTGATCTATTTACTGCCATTACTGCTGCATCTACAAATGGCTTTATGACTTTAAAAAGCCAGCTAGAAGACTGGCTTTGAATCTCTCTTCTACCTAACTCTTGTCTGTCGCTGGTGTGCTGCCAAGGCAGCTGCATTGTTTCCTAGTGCAGCAAATGAATAAAGTTAAATTTATATCTTGCTGTGTGCTAAAGAAATAGAGATGTAGTTATGTATGCATTACCTTGAATATAAATCATATAGAGATCCCCACCTCCTCTGTCTGCTACAAGCCATGCATGAAAATGTCCCCCTGGAATAGAAATAAAACCATAAAACACTACGTCTGTAGCTGGAGATGAGTCAGATGCAGACTTCAGAAGTGGATCCAGATTTCAAATACCACCCAAATTTGTGTGTGTGATCAAAGGGTTTGGTTCTGACCCAACTCTAAATCACCATAACAGCCTGCATAAAACTCTGAATCCACAAATCTCTGCCATTTTATACATCCATATGGAGCTCCTTTCTCAAACTGGAGCTGAGCAAGGAAGGGGAGGATGCCTTGCTGGGTGCTGCAAGACATAGGTATGAGTCCCAGGTCATCTACAGAGCTGCCTTGTGGCCCTGGGAAAACAATTCAATCCTAGCTGACATTTCACAAGTGATCAGCACTGGGGCCGACAGTACCACCATCAGGTGCTGGGGAAGGCACAGCCATGCTGTGGCACCTTTGGGCGTGGGGACACTAGTTCAGCACTCAGGTTGGAGGTGTTCTACAGTAAGAAGTCTCCTGCCACCCACCTCTGTAGTGTTCCTGGGGCTGATTCCGTGTGTGGCATGCACAGGAGGGGGAATGGAAATAATGGGGCTCAATTCCCCTATTTTTTACACAGCTTCTTGTCCTCCTTCCAAATTAAAGTTGCCTTAACCCTCTTAAGCAACTCGCTATCTTGATAATACTTCAGTCATTGGGATAAATATTCCCTCAGCTTCACAGAGTTGGTAGCTGGGGGGAAAGATTCTCTAAACTTTGGGGCACTGAGCTCTAGCAGTTGTGAATGTACAGGTTGACCATCAATGAGATGACTAAGATATTTTCTGGATTTAGTCAAAACCATCAAGTGACATTTAATGAGAATATTATGTGGGTTTTTTCAGTGTTTCTTCCTAAGGAAAATTTAGTTTGGGGTTAAAACTCCTTATTAAAATACTTACAGTTTTCATTTGGGGTAAAATGTTTGGGGTAAAAACACATCCTGTTCTTAGAACAACAAGCAAACAAAGAAACAGCTCTAAGCACAGATCTCTTAAATAAAGTTTCCTTTCTCTTTTACTATATTTACAGTTGCCTATTTGGGGAGTGAATGAAAGTACCAACTAACCTTCAGGTCAGACTTAGGCATCAGACTTGGGTTTAGTCGTCACCCAACTCACTTTGACCAATTATGTTTCATTCCCATATGTTACATCCTTCTGAAGCACTAGGCATACATTTTGCCTTCTGGAGATGTCCTAAAATTAATTAATGATCTATGAAAGTGTGATAAAGAGTGCTTGTATCTCCCACAATGAGAAAAGGACCTTATGTACCACTGTATGATTTATCATTAGGCTTGACTGAAGATTGTCCCTCTCGGTCCCTCTCAGTCATATATAAACTTGACTTATCTCAAATTTAGTATCGCTCTTAAAAATCAGCAAGTGATTTCTGTTGTTAGGCAATGGAGGAGATGGAGCAGGATGGCAGAAGGTAAGTTCTCTCCTTTTTAGACACTGTCCATCCCCCCACTCTTCTCTACACAAAGAGTATTACTAAAGCTAGGAAGAGGACAAGCACATTCTTTGTCTACATTTTGAAAAAAACCTTGCTTTAGTGTTTTTAAGTTTGAGAGACAAAGTCAAAGAACTTCTTACTTTCATCATAAAGTAACAATTTCAAATCTAAATGGGAATGGTATTTCAAAAGTTTTCAAGCATAACTATTCAACCTCCTAAAGCTGTTTCCCATTTTCTAAGTAGAAAAATAAGCTACAGGGAAGGGTCAGGGGCATTTAGGATGAGAATTAGAACAAAAAGTTAAAAGGCCAGAAAACTTCCAGATACTATCAAAACAAAACAAAAAACCCTTTACAATGTTTCTGAGGCATTAGTGCTGGTTCCTGGAGGCTTCTAGTTTGACAGAGACACTATTTCATCACCTCAGTTCTGTGTAGAGAAAATCTGAGCTCATGAGCACTGTGTGGAGATGCCATATGGGAAGCTTTGTAAGCCTCTGGCAAATATCTGTATCAAACATGCACTGGTGTAGCGCCTTCCACGTACAAAGCACAAAACAGCAATGAATGGAACCTCCTGGCACCAGCAGGAAACAACAAATCACCTTCTCCACTTACAGATGGCAAAATTGGACCCACCTGTGCTCCTTGTAGCTTCATCTCTGAGGACGCAGTGTAAAATGTTGCTGAGCTAAGCCATCCTTCTGTGTTTGCAGTTAACAAGAGGAGGCTTGGTGGGAGGGATAAAGAGCCCAGCATCTGGCTGGGAGGAATAGGATCTAGATCAGGCTTCCATGCCACCCTTCTTCCTAGGACTGTCACCCCACAACTGGTAATCATGAATACTCTGCAAAGGTACAGATAAAGATATTGTATTTATTTGGTAATTCAAGTCTATATACTTTTTAAAAGTTATGTGAGAAATAAAAATGTAAATGAGCTGTAATTGTGCAGCAGCACTGCAGCATCCTTCAGTGCATGGGGGATTCTCTCCTCCTCCCAACACCCCTCACACTAACTAGGCACATTAATAAGCTTTATCTTGGTGGACCATAGACCTGTCATGGCTCAGAACATGGAAGCTGGTCTTAAAGGATCAGTGAGTCAGATGATACCCTTTATGGCATTCAG
>NW_009954190.1:821831-843550 GCF_000747805.2 Chaetura pelagica | reverse complement strand
TGATTCCCAGGCAGACTGCAAAACAGGGTGACTGTTACCAGGTCCATCCATAATGAAAAAGAAAAATGGGAATATCAGTCTTTCCACTTTCACATACATCTTTCACATTCAATATTCTCTCTGAGCCTGGAATATTGGAGCACCTTTATTGAGTGTTAAGATATATCACAGACCATTAATTCAGCTTCATAATGCCATTACCAAACAAGCAACTACAACTATTTAAACTGAGCTTCACTGTAGGTTAATATGGGGAAGCAGCCTTCATTAACCCTACAGATTGAATTATGTTCAAAACTATTCTAATTATTCAGGTGCCATATAGAGAACTGTGAATTCTTCCCACCCACAGCAATTTTTAAGTGTTAAATTTTCTCCAGCCATTTCTACACAGAGGTAGTTGAGATACTGTTAATATTCCTTCTACAGACTCTCCTCTTTAACACCAGACTCCCTCTCTGACACCACTAATAAATGCTGAACTTTGCAGCCACGCGCAAAAGCAAGGAAATCTAACTGCAGGATTATTTATTGCGTAGAGCATCCACCAATAGCAGTAGAAGGGATACCGTCTTTATGGACAACTTACATGCAAGCTAGATTATGCATCTGTATTTTAATTTAGCTCCCTTATGCCTAGGCATTATGATACATTTGCTAATTACATGATCACATACGGTGTTTTCTCCATTTAACTTCTGCTTCTGTTGGTACACAGGATGCTCTGTGATGGGCAGCTGTTCAGCAATCTTCTTCTTCCAGCTATCCCATGGTTGCTCTAAGCATCATATTGCAAGAAATGCTGATGAAACACTGGAACAGGGTGCCCAGAGAGGCGGTGGAGACCCTATCCCTGGACACATTCCAGGTCAGGCTTGACTGGGCTCTGAGCAACAAAATCTAGTTAAAGGGATCCCTGCTCACTGAATGGGGGTTGTACTAGATAACCTTTAAAGGTGCCTTCCAATCCAACACATTCTATGATTCAGTGATCCTATGAAATGGAGATAATCGCTTCTTTCTCGTGTGTTCTTCTGCAGTGCAAGTTACTGAGAAATCAGAGGGTTTCACAAATACCAGAAAAGTTATCTTTTGAACTCCTCTATGATAAAAAGTATCACATTTCAGAGGCCTGGCTGAAGCTCTTGTAGTTCTTGTGTCTGCTGCAATACACCCCTGAAATTGACCCCCAGGTCTGCAAAAGTTACTCAGCCTCACCTCAGCAAACAATCTAAAAAATGGAAGGTGGATTCTTGCCTGAAGCCTTCTTCAGAAAAGCTCTGAAATGCAGCAAGCTCCCAACACCTATTCCTGGACAAATTCCAGACTGTAAGTCATAGCTTCCTCTGGCTCTCAGTATAGATTTTCTTCCCAGAGGAAAGTCAAAGCAAAGCTGACAGGTTTTGTGTGAGTTTGTGTGACACCCCCGTATGGAGGGAACTGGATATTCTTATGTGCCATCAGCCAGAAGCAGAGGCCTAGGTTGTGGGGGGAAAATCAGCCCAACTAATTAGTCTAGTACAACAGCAAGAAGACTGAGAAGAGCTAAGCAAGTATAGCTCTGCCTACTCTTCCTGGAGTACATCTGAGGACCAAAGACCTTCTGGCTGTCTAAGCAAGCACAACTACATGGGTAAGAGACCAGCTTGTGCCTCAGCTGTGGGGAAAGGAGAGTGTTTCTGCCGAGGCAGTTTGAATGTTATTGATGTTAATTAAATTCTTTGGCATGTACACCTGCCTGAAAGCCAGAGTTGGCCCAGACTTTATGGCCCTAATGTTACATTAATGACTACAGATGGCAGATCATGTTATTAATTTCAGCAATGTTGTGTGGATTGTGGCCACAGGTAGAAGCGATCCTTCCTCTTTCTGTAACTGGAGAGGAGCAGTGCAGGAACATCCCACAGGGTACGATCAGTAGGCTGAGACAAATTAAGGCTGGTAAAAGGTATCATTGTTGACAGAATAGTTTTTGTGGTAAGAAATCTATAAGCTTCAAACAAACTTGAGTTTCAAAGCGTATTTGTTATTTCATTTTCCATGTCTTCCATGTTACAAAGAGCAGGTATTTATACCAATAAGCAGAATTTATCAGATTACAAATAACCTTTTTTAGTGGCAAATACTGAATAGGTAAACAAATTGAACATAGAAAAATCCTGTTCATTAGTCCATGGGACCTGAAAAGATCCATCTGTAGCTCCTGAAGAAACTGAGGGATGAAGTTACAAAGCCGCTTCCATCATATTTGAAAAGTCATGATAATCTGGTTCCCATTGACTGGAAAAGAGGAAACATAACCCCCATTTTCAAAAAGGGAAGAAAGAATGACCCTGGAAACAACAGGCCAGTCAGTCTCACCTCTGCCCAGCAAGATTGTGGAGTAGATCCTCCTAAAGGCTCTGCTAAGACACATGGAAAATGTGGAGGCAGCTGGTCACAACCAGCATGATTTTACCAAGGGCAAACAATGCCTGAGAGATTTAGTGGCCTTTTACAATGGGTCATAGGGTCGGTGGACAAGTGGAGAGCAACTGCCTGGACTGTGCAAATTGTTCAACACTGCAGGACTCTAGATCGGAAAGATACAGATTGAATGGATGTGTCACTAGGTAGATAAGGAATTGGCTGGTTGGTCGCACTCAAAGAGTTTTGGTGAATAGCTCAGTGTCCAAAAGGAGAACAGTGACAAGTGGTGTTCCTCAGGGGTCTGTACTGGGAGGGGCACTGTACAGCATCTTTGTTGGAGTCATGGATGGTGGGATTGAGTGCACCCTCAGCAAGTTTGCTGATAACACCAAGCTGTGTGGTGTGGTCAAGGGAATGGAGGCCATCCAAAGAGACCTTGATAGACTTGACAGGTGGGCCCATACAAACTGTGTGAAGTTCAACAAGACAAAGTCCAAGGCCCTGCACGTGTCGGGGCAATCCCAAGCACAAATAGAGGCTGAACAGGGAAGGGATTGTGAGCAGCCCTGAGGAGAAGGACTTGGGGGTGTCGATTAATGAGAAGCTCAAAATGAGCCAGCCATTTCCATTTGCAGCCCAGAAAGCCAAATGTATCCTAGGTTGCATCAAAAGAATTGGGATCAGCAGGTTGGATGAGATGATTCTTCCCCTCTACTCCACTCTTATGAGACCCTGTGTGGAGTACTGTGTCCAGTTCTGGAGTCCCCAGCACAAGAAAGACATCAAGCTGTTGGAGCAAGTCCAGAGTGGGGCAGCAAATATGATCAGAGGGCTGCAGCACCTCTGCTATGGAGAAAAGCTGAGAGAGTTGGGGTTGTTGAGCCTGGAGAAGTCTCCAGGGAGACCTTATAACAGCCTTCCAGTATCTGAAGGGGTTACAGGAAAGCTGGGGAGGGACTTTTTACAAGGGCATTTACTGAGAGGACAAGGGGTAATGGTTTTAAACTGGAAGAGGGTAGATTTAGGTTAGACAGTAGGAAGACATTCTTTCCTGTGAGGGCGGTGAGACACTAAAACAGGTTGCCCAGGGAAGCTGTGGATGCTGTGTTATTGGAAATGTTCAAGGGCAGGTTGAACAGATCTCTGAGCAACCTGGTCTAGTGGAAGGTATCCCTGCCATGGCAGGGGGCTTGGAATTAGATGATCTTTAAGTGTTCAAAACTATTCTAATTATTCAGGTGCCATATAGAGAACTGTGAATTCTTCCCACCCACAGCAATTTTTAAGTGTTAAATTTTCTCCAGCCATTTCTACACAGAGGTAGTTGAGATACTGTTAATATTCCTTCTACAGACTCTCCTCTTTAACACCAGACTCCCTCTCTGACACCACTAATAAATGCTGAACTTTGCAGCCACGCGCAAAAGCAAGGAAATCTAACTGCAGGATTATTTATTGCGTAGAGCATCCACCAATAGCAGTAGAAGGGATACCGTCTTTATGGACAACTTACATGCAAGCTAGATTATGCATCTGTATTTTAATTTAGCTCCCTTATGCCTAGGCATTATGATACATTTGCTAATTACATGATCACATACGGTGTTTTCTCCATTTAACTTCTGCTTCTGTTGGTACACAGGATGCTCTGTGATGGGCAGCTGTTCAGCAATCTTCTTCTTCCAGCTATCCCATGGTTGCTCTAAGCATCATATTGCAAGAAATGCTGATGAAACACTGGAACAGGGTGCCCAGAGAGGCGGTGGAGACCCTATCCCTGGACACATTCCAGGTCAGGCTTGACTGGGCTCTGAGCAACAAAATCTAGTTAAAGGGATCCCTGCTCACTGAATGGGGGTTGTACTAGATAACCTTTAAAGGTGCCTTCCAATCCAACACATTCTATGATTCAGTGATCCTATGAAATGGAGATAATCGCTTCTTTCTCGTGTGTTCTTCTGCAGTGCAAGTTACTGAGAAATCAGAGGGTTTCACAAATACCAGAAAAGTTATCTTTTGAACTCCTCTATGATAAAAAGTATCACATTTCAGAGGCCTGGCTGAAGCTCTTGTAGTTCTTGTGTCTGCTGCAATACACCCCTGAAATTGACCCCCAGGTCTGCAAAAGTTACTCAGCCTCACCTCAGCAAACAATCTAAAAAATGGAAGGTGGATTCTTGCCTGAAGCCTTCTTCAGAAAAGCTCTGAAATGCAGCAAGCTCCCAACACCTATTCCTGGACAAATTCCAGACTGTAAGTCATAGCTTCCTCTGGCTCTCAGTATAGATTTTCTTCCCAGAGGAAAGTCAAAGCAAAGCTGACAGGTTTTGTGTGAGTTTGTGTGACACCCCCGTATGGAGGGAACTGGATATTCTTATGTGCCATCAGCCAGAAGCAGAGGCCTAGGTTGTGGGGGGAAAATCAGCCCAACTAATTAGTCTAGTACAACAGCAAGAAGACTGAGAAGAGCTAAGCAAGTATAGCTCTGCCTACTCTTCCTGGAGTACATCTGAGGACCAAAGACCTTCTGGCTGTCTAAGCAAGCACAACTACATGGGTAAGAGACCAGCTTGTGCCTCAGCTGTGGGGAAAGGAGAGTGTTTCTGCCGAGGCAGTTTGAATGTTATTGATGTTAATTAAATTCTTTGGCATGTACACCTGCCTGAAAGCCAGAGTTGGCCCAGACTTTATGGCCCTAATGTTACATTAATGACTACAGATGGCAGATCATGTTATTAATTTCAGCAATGTTGTGTGGATTGTGGCCACAGGTAGAAGCGATCCTTCCTCTTTCTGTAACTGGAGAGGAGCAGTGCAGGAACATCCCACAGGGTACGATCAGTAGGCTGAGACAAATTAAGGCTGGTAAAAGGTATCATTGTTGACAGAATAGTTTTTGTGGTAAGAAATCTATAAGCTTCAAACAAACTTGAGTTTCAAAGCGTATTTGTTATTTCATTTTCCATGTCTTCCATGTTACAAAGAGCAGGTATTTATACCAATAAGCAGAATTTATCAGATTACAAATAACCTTTTTTAGTGGCAAATACTGAATAGGTAAACAAATTGAACATAGAAAAATCCTGTTCATTAGTCCATGGGACCTGAAAAGATCCATCTGTAGCTCCTGAAGAAACTGAGGGATGAAGTTACAAAGCCGCTTCCATCATATTTGAAAAGTCATGATAATCTGGTTCCCATTGACTGGAAAAGAGGAAACATAACCCCCATTTTCAAAAAGGGAAGAAAGAATGACCCTGGAAACAACAGGCCAGTCAGTCTCACCTCTGCCCAGCAAGATTGTGGAGTAGATCCTCCTAAAGGCTCTGCTAAGACACATGGAAAATGTGGAGGCAGCTGGTCACAACCAGCATGATTTTACCAAGGGCAAACAATGCCTGAGAGATTTAGTGGCCTTTTACAATGGGTCATAGGGTCGGTGGACAAGTGGAGAGCAACTGCCTGGACTGTGCAAATTGTTCAACACTGCAGGACTCTAGATCGGAAAGATACAGATTGAATGGATGTGTCACTAGGTAGATAAGGAATTGGCTGGTTGGTCGCACTCAAAGAGTTTTGGTGAATAGCTCAGTGTCCAAAAGGAGAACAGTGACAAGTGGTGTTCCTCAGGGGTCTGTACTGGGAGGGGCACTGTACAGCATCTTTGTTGGAGTCATGGATGGTGGGATTGAGTGCACCCTCAGCAAGTTTGCTGATAACACCAAGCTGTGTGGTGTGGTCAAGGGAATGGAGGCCATCCAAAGAGACCTTGATAGACTTGACAGGTGGGCCCATACAAACTGTGTGAGGTTCAACAAGACAAAGTCCAAGGCCCTGCACGTGTCGGGGCAATCCCAAGCACAAATAGAGGCTGAACAGGGAAGGGATTGTGAGCAGCCCTGAGGAGAAGGACTTGGGGGTGTCGATTAATGAGAAGCTCAAAATGAGCCAGCCATTTCCATTTGCAGCCCAGAAAGCCAAATGTATCCTAGGTTGCATCAAAAGAATTGGGATCAGCAGGTTGGATGAGATGATTCTTCCCCTCTACTCCACTCTTATGAGACCCTGTGTGGAGTACTGTGTCCAGTTCTGGAGTCCCCAGCACAAGAAAGACATCAAGCTGTTGGAGCAAGTCCAGAGTGGGGCAGCAAATATGATCAGAGGGCTGCAGCACCTCTGCTATGGAGAAAAGCTGAGAGAGTTGGGGTTGTTGAGCCTGGAGAAGTCTCCAGGGAGACCTTATAACAGCCTTCCAGTATCTGAAGGGGTTACAGGAAAGCTGGGGAGGGACTTTTTACAAGGGCATGTAGTGAGAGGACAAGGGGTAATGGTTTTAAACTGGAAGAGGGTAGATTTAGGTTAGACAGTAGGAAGACATTCTTTCCTGTGAGGGCGGTGAGACACTAAAACAGGTTGCCCAGGGAAGCTGTGGATGCTGTGTTATTGGAAATGTTCAAGGGCAGGTTGAACAGATCTCTGAGCAACCTGGTCTAGTGGAAGGTATCCCTGCCATGGCAGGGGGCTTGGAATTAGATGATCTTTAAGGTCCCTTCCAACCCCAACCATTCTGTGATTCTATGGCTGGTTCCTGTAAATCCTCTTTGCATAGCCGGGTATTAGGTATTTAAAAAAAAAAAAAAAAAAAAAAGATAATTTGCTTATTTGAAAAACTTGATATCTTGTCAACCACATTAAGTTGTGCTATAAAGGGATTTTCTCATGACTGTGGCCTCCTTTGAACGGAAATGCAACAAGGTGATTAAATTAAGCTTCTCATTTTCCTTACCTTGATAACAACGATCTAGTAATTTTTTGCACCTGGCTTCTTTGTAGGCCAGCACATGGAAGCCAAAGGATGCTCGTCTGAGCTCCTGCCTGCACTAGGGCCAAATGCCAGAGACCTGCACAAAATGACAAGCCCAAGCAAAGAGCACAGGTCTCAGTTTGGTAGACCACATGCCGACTAGTTGTGCCTCAAGCCCACCAGAATAACATACCCTCAGCACTGCCATTCTGGTACAAAATCCTTTTTATCCTTGGGCTGGAAAAAAGACAGAAATTTCCTTTTGAGGCACAGCAAAAAGCAGCTGCTGCCCACTCCCTCTAAGGAAACAGCCTCCTCCTGCAAGCAACCTCTTGATGTTTAGTAGCTGTGCAGAGGGAGGCACTAAGATTCTATGACACACCCTTCCCCACAGGGCTGGGATGAAACCATTTATCTTGGCTTTGGGGGCTGAAAGCAAGTTTAAATCTGCCAGCACTGACGAAGGTCCCTGGGCTGAGTCCCAGAGCTTGCACTTAATTTTCCTTCAGAGCAGGTGGGGTCAGTTGTATTTTGGGGTCCTCAAAGAGGTTACACTCCCTCCTGACTATGTACTGGAGCCCATTGGGACTGAAGGCACTGTATATTTTATGAGGTTTGTGCCAGCTGAACAAATCCTTGGGTAAGTTGTCAATCACCATCCCATCCCAGGAGGAAAGGCTGTTTCTGGGTGCATGTAAGGGTCTTTCTCCTGCCGCACACCCTTTCAGGTGACACAATTCAGAGGGCCATGTGTACAAAAATTAAAGATCTAGGACATTTTGCTGCTTAAACAAAATGGCATAATTATAAGACCTGCCACCTGGTTTTAAGGGATTATGGCAGTCCAGCCTGGAAGTGGTATGAGTCTCCATCAGCTGCACTGAGAATGAGACTGCTGAAGAATTGTATCTAAAATCCCACTTCAGCAGCTAAACTGACTAAAATAACACTGTAACATAGGATCTAAAAGCTGTTCCGTTTGTATCACTCTGAGGCTGTTTGCAAGCTAATTCACAAAAGGTTCTCACACAACAAATATTACAGCCTAAGCCCTGTTCCCATTTACATCCTTGAGATTTTGTTGGAGGTCGTGGGGTTGTATTCTCTATGATATTGAGTATTAAGTGGGAAATACACACACACACACATATACACAAAATAGTAACATGAGTCATACTAAAGCAGGACTATTCCCTGTGGTCTCCAGAATTGTGCTCTTAAACTCTGAGATGGAGGGTTTAACAAAGGCTGGAGACCATTATCTTGCAGTCTCTAACCACTTGTAATTTGCAAACAGGGTTTAGCTGTCTGAGTGCTGCAGGATTTGGCTACTATTGAACTCTTTTTTAAGTGTTACATTCACTCAAAATCTGACAGAGGCAGATTTTTGTCAGGAAACAGGTGAGTGAGATTCTAGCATCTCAGTAATACATGGATGGTTCAGAATTCTGAAGATTTATTGTGAATCTGAATAAAAAAGGCATCACTTAATATTTGACACATCGTTAACCAGTACCAATCCCCAATTTTTCTTTGTGTGTGAGTGTTCAATATAATTACAGTTCTGTACTGTGTGTACACATTTTTTTGACATGCATAAATGTGTGGCCTCATGTGGGACCTTTTTGTACAAATAATTTAAAAGCACAATTAATAGTATTTTTCCCTTTCTTATACCCTAAATAGCAGTATCTAGTCCAAAAACACAGTAGTAAGGCAAAATGTCTCTAGGGCAAGCCAATCTCTTTTGGAAAACAGGAAAACTGTATAGTTGTTTTATGCACATAAATATTGCTGAAGTGTATAATTACACACAGGAAATTATTTCAAATGCAGAAACACAAGAAACATCAAATCAAGTGTGATTCAGTATAGACACTTCTTCACTGTGCTTTTCCAGGAGGGGAAGCCATCAAGCTTTATATGACATAGTGGTAGTTTCCAAAAATGGAAGAAAAAAGCTGGAAGTGGGATTAATTTCAAATAATGTTTTCATTTTAAAATAAGGTCTCTTGCACAAGCTGGTCACCTTGGCACCCTTGACAATCTGATAACTGAGAGATGAGAACAAGAGGGAAATTCCACTAGGCACTTTGTCCCGTCTTATAATAGCACTGTCAGAGGGAGGATTTTCTCCCAAAGCTACCAATTCTGATCGCTAGCTAGAGAAACAGGGGATTAAATTGTTATTTTATTTTTTTATGGCTAAAATGATGTGATTGAACCCCACCTTGCAACACTTGCCAGAACCCCAGAGGGGTACCCGTGGGGGGGATCTCAGGCACAGAAGCTCAGCTTTTCGCTAGAGGCAAAAAAAATCACTCCTTTTTTTTATCCACTGGAAACCCCTTTGAACTCCACTTTTCAGAGTTTCCAAAGGGCTTTATTCTTCCACAGGATTTCAGTGGCTCGTGTTTGTACATCTGACGTCTCCTAGAACCCGGAGCTGCTCTATGTCCTATGGAGCTGCGGCCAGTTGTGCTGGACAGGCCAGATGTGGAATGGCTGAGCAAGGTGCCCTGCACCAAATAAACACCGTCTACCCAGGCTTGTTCTCTGCTGTGCACATCAGCCTAATACAGCTCTGTATTTCTTCAACCCTAAATTACTTGCTTGCCCCAGCTCATTCAACACCCTATTTTTGATATTTTTTCTGTTTTAAAAATATTTTTTCCTCATTCATGAAATTGTTCTTTAGTACCATGTAGATTTAAAAATATGTTTCCCTCAAGCTTGATTTAATTATCCATCATGTGTGCCTTATTTGAGAGCTCATTTGGATTATATGCTGAGAACTGATAAGAGAAGAATACGAGCACTGAACTCCAAGCATATGCTTCTGATCAGCTCACCATTATAAACTACCCTAGGTTTAATATCATTAGACATTTAAGAATTATGACAACATACTTGTTATGTTTATGCGTTTAAACAGAAGTCAAATGAACACGCTAAAGGAAATTACATCCCTTGGATGAAAATAGGGATCCTCAGGCAACCCAGATCCCTCCTGCCTTGAAGAAAACACCTCCCCAGATGGCTGTTCTGGGTTGAGACTTCATGTGCTAGAGCACATGGACACCAGGATCCATGTTAACATCCATGCACACTCATAAACCAGGCTAAATCAAAGTGTAAACCTGCAATCTCATTGAAGCATGGCCTCTCTAAAAGGTTTTATGATAATTTAAGAAGCCTGTAAAAAAAGATATTTATTGTACACTCGGGTGGTAAGATTTCAGTTTCCCTGGTAAAAATGAACACTTTTTGAACAACACAATAAAAAGTTCTTTATGCTGAAGAGTTCAGCATTCCTTCAGATTTTCATACCAGGGTATAGGTATAAACACAAAAAATTATGCAGGTAATGACAATTCAAGATAGCCAGTTGAGAACACTTGATATCCAAAATTTCACTCTTCACTGTTTAGGAAAATCTCTTGCAATCATGCGAATGCAGATCTCCGTGGGCTCACCCCACTCTGTCAGCACACCCTTCTCAGCAGGAGCTGGGTTGTAGGCACTGGGACATTTCTAGAGGTATTTGACTCAAAGCCATTAAAGGTGACAGTAAGAACTTGACTTTTTCTGGGCAGGATCTTGATGTTTCTGTGCAGGCTTGGTGTAATGAGTATTTTCATACTGAATATTTCTTTCTTTTCCTTTGCATCAGGTATTTTTCAGGCTTTGCATAATCTAAAAAGTAATTTGCTCACCTTCTGTGATCTACTTTGGGTCCCTCTGTGTAGTTCTGCATTTTTAACTAATTAACTACAAGATGTAGATTCCAATTGTGGACTTACATTGTTCTACACCTGGTATCTCTGAGCTGTTTTTATAACTTTAAGCCTACATTTAAAGCTTCCTCATGCCAATATATAGGAAGAGTACTAAAAGAAGAGTATATAGGAAGAGCACTCAAATATTTATTGAAAACAATTCCAGCTGCTTGGCAATTTAGCATGCTATATTCAAAGTGGCAGGGTCTGCAATGGATTTTCCACTACATGTAGTGTCACGGCAGCTCCTGCTCCTGCCTCCATCAGTGACTGCATCCATGGAAATCACCGGCACAGCAGCATGTTCTTACATTGCAAACACAAACAACCAACAAAATGCCTTCCAGTTTTCCACAATGAGTTCATGAGATGCACGTGGCAAATAACTCCTATTAATAGTGAGGAAGCAACGTGTGAAGCTCCAGTGAACTAATGAAAAAATAAACGGAAAGAAATTGGCAACGTTGCAGTCTTGCTTGATTCGCATACTTAAATATTCTTGTCCTCTGCACTTTCTCAGCAAGAATACATAATGTAATCAGGAATAAAATGCAAATTTCCAGCTAAGGAACGTAACAGTTTTTTCAACAAAAGGAGGCAGAAGTAAGTAGTGTGGTGTTGTGCTGGGACTGACACCAATACCTTGGGTTTACAGCACTAATTATACTGTGATCTATTTTTCTGTTGTTTTCAGGTTTTGTTCTGTTGCTTTCATCTCTTCAGTGTTATTGAAACCAGGTCACGTTCAATGTCACTGCAATCTTTCTAAGTATTCTGGGAAAAACAGTGCCATTTGTACATACGGCTGAGGGAGGCAAATATGGATGAAGCAAAAGAAAAAGACAGTGAATATCATCTCTAGAAGCAAAAAAACTTGCTTTGTGTATATTCCTCAAATGTTTTAGACCTTATATTTAGAACAGTTTCTTCCTAAGAGATATGTTGATATATGCTGTGTTTGGTCTTTAAGAATATCATTGTTAGTGTCATCTATACACATGAACGAAATTCCCTTTGAGTTGACATGTTAATCAAAACAGAAATACCCAGAGATTTGCTCTTAAACCTAGTTGCTGTAACTGCCTGCCCTAAAAGTTATACCCCTTTCTTCATGCCAGCTTCTGCCATCTGTTTTGTCTGAAGGCTTGTAGGGAATCACAGAATAACTGAACCACAGAATATCAGGGGTTGGAAGGGACCTCTGGAGATCATTGAGTCCAACCCCCCTAACAGAGCAGGACCACCACAGAATCTAGGGCAGGTCTCTCAGAAATGCATCCAGACAGATCTTCAAAGTCTCCAGAGAAGGAGACTCCACAACCTCTCTGGGCAGCCTCTTCCAGTGCACTGTAACCCTAACCAAAAATAAGCTCTTCCTCAGGTTGAGGTGGAAATTTCTGTGCTATCACGGCACATGACTCAAAAGAGATTGGCCCTTCCTTCTTGACACTCACCCTTCAGATATTTATGTACATTAATAAGATCTCAGTCTCAGTCTTCTCAGTCTTCTCTTCTCTAGACTAAACAGCCACCAGGTCTGTCAGCCTTTCCTTGTAAGGCAGGTGTTCCAGTCCCTTAATTATCCTTGTAGCCCTCCAAATGAGGGGATCATTCTCATCCCCTTGTTTTATCAGTCTGGAACTGTGAAACTTAACTTGAAATTAGTATAAGACCCAGAGAATACTGTAGCTGGGGGATCTGACATGGAACTCACAATGCTTGTCAAGCTTTAGGCATAATACTGCCTGATTTAAAAGGGATATTACTTGTAAAGCACCAGAGGACATTGACTTCTCTGCCATGCCATTATTTAGCTTGCTTTTACTGGAGCTAAAATTTTCTAACCTAGCATTCCTTTTACATGAGACATTTCTATTGGAGTTAATGAAAAATGGAGGTGTTCAAGGGAAGGAGCACTGTTTTCATGTTTTAGCATAAAGATGCAAATCTGGAGCAGTATTACAAACCTCACAAAAATGGATGTAATTATAAAGCAGAGTTTGCATAGGATAGAAGTAATTTGTACTGGCATTTTTGAATAAATACTGCAAATAAATCAGGATCTTTATTATACATACTGCTTGCTGTTGAATAAGCCAGCATAAAGATAGCCAGTATTATGGAATAACTTTTTAGTTAGTGCTTTTGGTATCACTTATGACCTAGATTTAGGAATTTACTAGAAGGGCATTTCCCTGGTGTTTTTGTAGAGGTCCTGTGAACAAAATGGGAGGACACATGCATTAAGATTAGGTTTCTTAACACAAAAAGTAAGATTTAGTTTTCTAACTGTGACTCCAGGCTCCTGTTACAGCCAGTGGAGATCTAATTAATTTGTTCACCATAAGTGAATGCATCCTGGCTGGCCAGCTAACCCTCTGGTCTCCAGTGGCAGAGGTGTGGTAACTGGAACTGAATTCTACTCCTAGAATTTTTCTGTCGTATTTGTGACCTTATTAAAGGGTAACTCGGGAATTTTCCAATTGGAAGCTGTGGAACAAAATTAGTACTTTCTACTGTCACAAATGTAATGCCTACTTTTCCTTCCATATCTGGGGAGTTGAGTCTTTCTGCCTCGTGCTGGCTGCCATGCAATGTTCTGCCCAGCTGCTGTTGCTCACTTTTTGGGGGATGGCTCCTTCCTACCTGGTCCAAGAGGCTGGAAGAAGTCTTTTTCCATACCATGTCATTTGCTGAGTCACAGAGTTTTTCAGAGGATTCCAAATCCTTGTTTAAAGAATGCATCCAAAGGAAATAGAAGATATTATATTTTACTGAGAAATAGTTTCTGGAGACAAGCCAGACTGTAGTAAATGGAAAAATAAATAATTAAAAAAAAAAAAAAAAAGTATTTTCAAAATCTAATCTGTAAGTGAAATTTGAGTCTGAGCTGCTCTTATGAGAATTTATCCAGGAAAGAAAACATGTAAGTCTCAAGGGAAGTGAGTAATGTCAGCATGAGTCTGTAGTTTAAGGCCCACAGAAATTAATCTCCAAACTGCTGCTGCCTGAAATGTAGTGATTTTATATAAATGATATTTATGGCAAGCAAGATGAGATGTTAAGTAAGGGAAAAGTGATAGGAATTAATTGTGGTAGTGATGCAAAAGAGGGAAGAGAAGTCACTGATTCAAAATACAATTTTCTAAGAGACTTTTTACTATTTCAATTAGACAAGAACTTGAAGTATAGGAAGATGGTCACTACTAATGGATGCCAAATTATGGACATGGATGTTCTCATAACATTAATGGCAGGCAACCTGTTGCTGAAGCATGAGCAGTCCTCCTGATGCATATTGCAACAATTGTGCTTAGGGACATGGTTTAGCTGTGGACCTGGCTGTGTGTTAGGTTAACCATTGGACTGCATGATCTTAAAGGTCTTTTCCAACCCAAAACAATTCTATGACTCTATAAATACTCTCTATCATCTTTGTTTTTCAGTTCTATATATTTACCCTAAGTGTAAGAGCTTTTGGACGGATGCAATATCAGAGCAGCCCTTAGCCTTGTTGTTAGCTCAGCCAGCAGTGGGGAGATGTCAACTCAACACTCAAGTAGAAAGTATTGAAAACATATAATGGAAAACATCACATTTACTCTGTAATTTTCTTCCCGACCATTTCTTAGAAAAACCTCTAAAGTGATTATTGTATTCCTGCAGTTCCTTTTTTTGAACGAAGGGGAGTTTTGTCTGACTCAGGACTTCGGATTTAGGATCCCTCCTGCCTAGGGTAAATCCTGACCACACTGAGGCCAATGGAATGCATGTTCTTGGTTGTCTGTCCTGACCAGCTAATGTTTCTCCTGGAATACAGGAGAGTCAACTGCCTCCCTGAATCGTGGAGGAAAAGGAGTCTTCCTTTCAAAACAAGTGTTACAGAGTTGGAATAAAGGTGGTTCCCTGGAGAAAATCAGTTCTCCTTTAGCTAGTACTTTACAGCTGAAGTCTAACAGAGCTAGGTAAATATAGCAAAAACATTAATGGCAAAGAAGCATATGTTTTCATTTATAGATTGGACACTAATTACACAATAATTGCACATAAATTAAAATAAAATTACTATAGTTCCATGTTACCTGCAATTACCAATCAATACAAGCTGGTTAGTACATGGCAGTATTATTACAGCATAAAGAGTTGGTGTATCTGGGGTTTAAAAATACATTAAGTGATCAGAACATAACTCAGTCATAGGGACAACCTCCAACTTCTAGAATTGGTGTGTTCAGGGAAGTACAGCCAAAGACTAATTATAACATAATTGCAGTACAGTTCAAGAGTAAGTCGAACCACTGCATCATGTAGCCTGACCATCTAAAATGAGGTTTTTCAATGTTAAAAAATTACAATATAGTTAAAAATGCAGAAATCCCTACAGATATATTTACTTCATGGCTAGAGTACAAAATATTAGTACAAGTAGCCATGTGTTTGGGAAAAATCCCTCAAATCAGTACCAGTTCTCTAAGTAGGCAATGTAGATCTGCAAATTCAGGATTGAAAACCTGCCTGACCACAAAATGTATATAATTTGTATTTAATTTTTTTTTCTATGTCATGCCATGGTCTCAGAAAGGGGGAATAAAAGTCAAAGAGGGTAGTAACAGACTTCCACGAGTTCCAAAACATTAGAAAAACATCAAAATAAAAAAGTAACCACAGAAGGGCCTTATGTGATCTGCTGTGTCTGTCACGTAACATTATGCAGTGTTTTCTCCTTCCAGCCTAAACTTTTATTTGAACCGTAGCATGTAATTTTGTGACAAATCCACATATGTTTTAAAAGCTGCAAGTGAATGATCAGTTATTATTTACCCTCCTTGTTGAAACAGAAGAGTTTCTAGTCTGAGTTTGTCTAACTATGGTTTCCAACCACTGGACAGAGTGTATTTTTTCTTTTATATTGAAGTGTTGCTATCTTTTGTGTTTAGGTCCAATTACACTGTGATAAAATCACCTTGTATCCTTTCCTTGGGTAATTAAAATAGATGAAATATCTAGATTTTCTCACCAGCAGACTCTTCCCAAAACTGAGCATTCTTCCTCAGATGTTTTGTTAATTCCCAGATACAGCAGTAGCGCATCTCTCATAGCCCCATCTGCCACATCTTTGGATCCCCTGGGGCAGGAGTAGCATTATTTTTCCTGCCAATTGCCCCTGGGACCCTGAGCCTGGGCTGGCCCCGCCCTGGTGCATGGTAACAATAGGGAAAACAGAAGCTGGAAACATAGACCAGACACCTGAGAAACAGAAGCGGCAGCTCCATTTGACACTCATCCTCAGTTTTGTATTTTGAAGTAATAAACATAATGTACAACAAAACAATGTCATTTCCTTACTCCTCCTTGATATTTATCTGTTTATGTGGATGATTTGCTCTTTCAGCTGTTGCGTTGGTTCGAGTATCTGCTGCAGCTACTAAATCCTCCTAAAAGCCTCTGCTTCCTCCACTATGACTCCTCCCCTCCTCCTTATAAATGGCATTTATTTTCTTCTGAAGAATGACCTTACATTTGGTTGTGTTGAAACATACATTCAAATGAAACCCCCTTTCCAAGTGACCCCGACCTATGCCCATCATCTTTTCTCTCTTCATTGTTTTCTTTTTATTTGCTACAAATTATATCAGCAATGATTTAATATTTTCTTCAAGATCATTGATAAAGATACTGAATGGGAAGAGAGCAGCTTCCTGGAGGCTTCTGCTTGAAAAAGCCTTAGTGACTACAAATGCCTTTCTGAGATCTAACAACTGAGCAATCCTTAATCTTTTTAAAATCAGTCTGCATTGATTTTCTTGTACAGCCAATTTTTATAAGGCTGTTATGAAGGACTTGATCTAGTGCTTTATAGGAGATGGGTAACTGAATCAAATTTCTGACGTCACAAAACTTTTGAGGTAGATAATAAAAATAAAAAAAACCCCAAACAATATTGATTGAATCACTTGTTCTTGAGTCCTTGCTGATTGTTTTACCTGCCAGCCTTTTCTGAATTTTATTAGAGACCAACATTAATCTAAGCTTGTTTGTAACCTTGCAAGCAGGATTCTTTTGGATTATTCTAAGATTTAATAACATTACTAATTCAAAGAGCTCCTTGGATGCAATTATTAATTCTTATAGGTGCAGAGCATCCGGTCTTGCAGAGACAGAGCCCTGTCTGGACAGGGCATGAGGGAAGGAAGGTCCTCTTGGCTGTGCCAGTCCTGGTGGCTGGCTCGGGCTGATGTCACCACAGCTCCTTCTCAGCACCCGGGGGAAGTGCTGCTTGAGTACTTCAGCCTTTTGCACTTTTTGATAGATGATCCTGCCAGCCCTGTCTAACAGCAGGTCTGTGTTGTTAATGGGATTTTGTTTCATTTGCTCCTGATGTATGTAAGCAACTCCTAGTTAGCCTTACCCTGGCTCGCCAGTGGTGCCTCTTCTCTCCCTCAGCAATTACTTATATTTCCACATTACCTTATTTCTGCCCATTGTTATCAGTATCATTTTGATATCAGTATCATTTTGTTTGTAATAGTATTTCTGCCTCCATTTCATCATGTAATGAAGGGAGGTATTTCTTCTCCAAGGAACTGAGGAGTCTTTGCACAGATGTGGATGATTAGGAGCTGCTGCTCTGCTGTCTGCAGAATTTGCTTTGTCTCGACCTTAAATCAAGAAAATATCCACCAGAACACAGAGCTGGGTCTTTCTAAGGTGGTGTCTTTTTGGTTCATCTGCTGTGCAGTCATCTCTGTCCCTGTGGCTCATCTCAGCATGGAATTTCTGCAAGGCTTCTTGGCAGGACAAACAAACTGAAAGTGGCACACAGCTGCTGCTACTGGAGGAGGGGTGGAGGAAGGATGGGGCCTGGGATGATTCCTGGGGGAACCTGGCTCCCTTCTCCAGGTTCATGTAAAAGGGGAGAAGAGACTTCAGGGTGGTAATGGCTTAATGGCTTCTATTATGAAGTCTCACCATGTTTGGAGCCCTTTCTCCTTGGAGGGAGCACTACTGGGATATGGCAGCCCGCTGTTCTGGCCTGCCAGGGCTCCAGCAGATACGGCCCCGGACTTCCATCCAGATGGCTGGCTAGCCATGGGCTACAGCCATGTAACCATGCCAGCTTGGATCCCTGCCAGATGAGAAAAGTCATCAAAGAAGAAGGGCAAACACAAGGTTATGAACCCAAACTTACTTCAGTGTTATCATGGGTACACTCATAGCCCCACACCACTGTCATTATTGGAAAGCTGATGTAGAAATACTCTCTCCTACTTGCTTTTACTTCATTTTTTTCAGCTTTGGGAAAGTGTTAACTTTGAAGAATCAAGCGTAAATACTGCTGGTGAAGATTCTACCTGTTAGAAAATAGCGAGTAAATGTTCATGAGCACTTGCATCTACATTGACTGACACATATGGATTTATTCCTAAGTTTTGTGGTACATTTTTATAGACAAATCAGTAATGTTACTGAATTTGCTGTCTAGAAAAGGATGTATATGTCCAACAGGTAAGGAGGAAGAGATTTTGGTATTGTGCAAATGCTAGATGTTACTGCTACTTTGAAATTTACTCTAGTGTATGAAGAAGTTTGTACATGTAAAGCCAGCAAATGGCATATGAAATGATACTTACAGAATAAATATTGACCAATAGACTGGCAGAAAAGATCTCAAACAAAATTATTATTGTATTAAGAACTGTGCAATTTAATACATCTAACTTTACCTCACAGAATCTAGTTGATCTTTTAATACATCATTTTGATTTATAACCAAATGTCCATAAAGATTAGTTTCCAATTAGTTTCTTAGCTGGACCCTGAGTGTTGGTGCCAAATTAACCCTGGAGTCCAGTGGAGACAGAGCCCCACACACCATGTGCACAGCAGGTGGAGTGGATGATCAATACCATACAGGGTATTTAAGGGTAGACTCTGCTCCTGGTCAGCTCTCCCTCCATTGCTGGTCTTATGGAAACTGGATGAAATACAAAGAAATGGCAAACCCATTGCATTAAGCATGGGGCAGTACAAGTTGTTTGCAAGATATAAGTGAAGTTTTTCCTCTTAGTATTAATATATTCCTCCCAAGTGACCAGCCCCTCCTTCCATGATCTATAGATTTTCCTTTTCCACTTAAGTTTGCCCAGTAGTTCCTTCTTTAACCATGCAGGTCTCCTAGCACCCTTACTAGATTTCCTAACCATTGGGACACTCTGATCCTGTGCATTGAGTTCAACCAACAAGTGGATTCTTAGTTACTATTGGGACCAATTTAGAATAAAACATGGATGTTTGTAACCTGGAATATTACTTACAAAATATCAACTAAACTGTTCTGAGTTTACTGATAAGCTCAAGAACTCACACAAGCTGGGGGTGGCAGAAACTCATGCAGGTAGAAGACCTTAAACCAATGTGTAATATTTTAGTTCCACTTTCTCCTCAAATCCATCAAAGGCCACTAAGGAGATACCAAAATTATGGATAGACACTGAGGTAATTCCAAGAAATTTGCTTTAAAATACCATAACTTAAAGAAGGCAGTTTTATTTCCAGGGAGTATATCTGAGAAACTATCATGCACTTTTATGCAGAGATCAGTCATTTGCATTTGCAGCTAAGCAGAGCAAGCTACATCCAGACTGAAAGGGGTTTGTTAGTAACTTTAGATTTCATTTAAATTTCCCCATAGGACATCTGAACCATATGCAGAAATAAAATCTATGCATAAAACTGCATATTCCTGTGTAGTTTATCAGGTACTTGACATCTCAATCAGCATACTAATGTACTTCCTGAGACACCTCTTAAGCATCTGCAAATATTTCCTTTTGATTGCTTTTGTTTTCTTCTGGTGAAATAAATAATCCTTTTCTGGCTGTTCTCCTTCTCCTGAGCATGTAACCCTCCCTGTCCATCCTTGGCTCAGGGCTAGCCAAGCACAGCCCTGTCTTCCTAGAAATGCGGTGAGTCAGAAATTTGTCTTCTGATGGTCTCATGTTGGGAGTGTCCAGCTTCCCAGCAGAATTTCCTTTGGCTTTTAACCTTCAGATTTAAAAAAGGGGCCCTGGTAAGTATAGGAAAAGTATTTCAGAACATCTGAAGAGTTATTTCATGTCTTTCTTCTGAGATTATTTTATTTTTTGACAGAATCTGTGCCATTCAACTTATAGTAACAACAACAAAAAAAAACAACTCTACAATCTGACTTGAGGTGTCCTTGAGTCCATTAATGTTAATAAATGAGAAGAGAGTCTGTTCTCCAGCCCTGAAGGGAAGTGGCAAACTCTGGGCTGTGTTCCTATGACAAAACTCTTCTTTCCCTGCCTTCATCCTGGGCATGGCAAATTCATCCACTCTGCCTTCTGGAAACAGTTTCTGGACTGTGTATTACCCAGATTGTGTTTGGACATTGTCCAGCAAAGTACCACTTGACTTGGGTCAAATCCATGCTGGGTAGTTTGTTACTCCATCTACTCAGTTAAATAGGATGATGACCACAGGCCAAAGCACTAACTTGCTTCATTTTCTAGGATACACTTAGCCCCCAAATCCCATCAGTACACTTTTCCAGAAGCATCTTGTCTCAACAGCTTGCTGGAGGAGCTGGGTGGAGAGATGTGGTGTGTTTGTAGAGGGAATAAAGAGCCTAGTCCTGCCAGCACTTGGCACTGCTTCCCTAGCTCACCTCTTTGGGGTTTGCAGAGGAGCAGGCAGGGATACTGAATAGCAGGGCAGAGTCTTATTTGGGGTAGTTGTTAATGAACATGATCACCATGCTAATGTGAATAAAAAGCTTTGTGTTTGCCCATCATATTTTCCTTATATACCTTCTTCTCTCTCTCTCCTCTTCCATCTGTCTCCAGACATCTCTTACAAGGGCTGGAGCACAGCAGATTTTGAACACTGACAGTTCCCAAGCATGCATAATAACAGGAATTTGCTCAGACCTATCAGAACTATACATCCTCATCCCTGCCAAGGTCGACACACAGTAACAAGATGACAACGTGAGCTATTCAGAAGGTGACAAATCTCCTAAACATAACAAAACTCTTAATTTGCCCCTGCTGGAGCTCAGAAGGACTCCATGAACTCGACTGACTAGCTCAGCACAAACGCTAATGAGCAGCTGACCAAGATTTCTGTCCCCAGAGAGCTCAGATCCTCAACCCTAAGGAAATGCCAATCCTACCCCTAGAGTGAAGGCAAACAAAGCATCACACACACCAACAAACTGAGAGCTAGGCTGTGGCCTAAAAACAAGCAAAGACCATCTCTGCCTCAGGAGGGACAGTGGTGCAGCTCTCATTTAACTCTTGTTGTTTTTTCCTTTCTGGGGCCACTCTGTCCCTGTGCACCAAGGCCAAATGCATTGACACTTCTTTCTGTATCTTCAGACCCTGGTGCCTTCTGAGTTAAGGATGCCTTGCTCTGCTGCTCCAGCACAGCCCTAAGACCTCAGGGACCTGAACACTAAGTGCCCTGAGCCCAGAGGGACCCTTCAAGATATATAAGTTGCTGCAGCTCACCTCTTCCCAAAGCAACAAATTCTGTGGGCCCTTTGATTTACAGTTTATTGGCCCAGAGGCAGAATGAAATGTGAAGACAGAGCAGAACTGATTCTGCAAGAGTTACTCATAATTTTAAGCAGCGTATGAAAGATTCAGCTTCCCACAGAGAACATGCATTCACATCTGTTGTGTCTTTTCCCCTGTTCTTTCCCT
>NW_009954190.1:793239-821818 GCF_000747805.2 Chaetura pelagica | reverse complement strand
TAATCAACACCTCTGGGTATCTTGAAGCATCTTTACTCAGCTCATCTCCTCACCCCCAACACCAACTTGTTAACTCTGAGCCATTGTGTTGGTTGGATGTGGAAAGTAAAGAAGAAATAAAACACAGAGGCCTCACATTAAATCAGAATCTGTGTTTTGGGGTGTACTCCCCAGGAGGCCATCCCTCTGGCAAGGAGGACCAAAGATGGAGTTGAGAGAGCCGAGTTACTCACTTGACAGTGGAGGAAAGAAAAGCAAGTGCTGGGTTGCTGCAGGAGCAGATGGGCCCAGGCAAGGGTCAGTACCAGAGCCATCAGCTGAGTGCAGGTGGTGGTCCTGCATGTTCATGTTCAAGCAGGGCTTGGCTCTGGCTGCAGCACCATCAGCCTGGCTCTGGCACGAGCTGCACTGAGGGCTGTGCCCAGAGAAATTCAGCCAGGGACCTGCAGCACTGACAAACTGTCGCTGACTGAAGCCCAATTTTTCTAACATAGGCTTGCCCAGCAGTCCTGCTGGTCTCAAATACATGTGGGCTCTGGGACTTGGTGGCCAAAAGGAGCCCTGATGAGAATATGAAGGTTTTCAGGAGCTTCAACAAACTGAGCACCAGCTGAGCATCCCTCCCACAGCTCCCTGGTGTCTGGGCACACAGCAGCTGCCTAGTAAATAACTTAAAAATTCTAGCCCTAATTACACTCTGGCAAAATCCCAATGTAAAGGTAAGCTGCTGCAGGATTTGGATTCTTAGAATAAAGCTGGCAGGGTTCATTTCAACTGTTTGTGGATAAATAATGAGCATGGATAACACTTCCAGTATTTCAGTGAGATAGAGCTGCACAGCTGAACTGCCCAAGTGCAGCCAAGGCACTGGTGCTGCTGGAGAACATCACCTCTTTTTGGTCTGGGGGCAATGCTAGGAAGCCACATTGCTGAAGTGGAAGAATATTCTATTGCCACTGCTATCCCACTTGAGAGAAGAGAATGACTCATAGTGACAATTATGAAAGCAGGGGCAGGCAAAGATAATGGGTTTTCTGTCCTTGAAGCTTCTAGGATGGCCTAATAAGGGAAAAAAAATAATTGTCTGAAGATACCATAATAAGTTTTCTGCTATTTTGTGTAGCAGAAGTCATCAGTTTATCAGCTTTCTTCAGTATGTTCACTACTAGCTGAGAATGTGGAGCAGAAAACACTTCTTACAAGCATTTCTGTGTGTTCGGGAAGTTCCTTTAACCAATATTCATTCATTACAAAATTGGAAAAAGGACTTTTCTAAAACTCCAGAAATTAAAAATGAAATATGCTTTAAACATAAATAATTAAAATGTTCTAGATATTCAACAGTTTAAAATAATAGGATTTGTATTTACTGTTTCAATAAAATAAATACACATTTTGCATTTTGTGGTGGCATGTTTAGTCAACACCATCCTCTGGAGTATAATGAGAAGGGGCCTTCACACTGAGGCAAAAAACTGACAAACAAATTTTTTCAAATGACATTTACATAGTATTCAGTAAAAGAATGTATCTAGTTAAGATATACGTATGTATATGTGACTGTGGTCACATATAAGGCATCTTAGGTAGATATACATTTTTTGTATATAGAAAAGATGTGTCTAATAAAGAAGGAACAAGCAAAAAAATATTTAGGAAACACATAATCATTGAATTTTTAGTGTTTATGTTAAAAACTTGCCTATTGCTGTACAAAAAATCCAAATGAATGTCTATAGTGATGTGGTCCTTGGCCCTCTCATGGTTCTTAGAACCAGTGTGGTTCGGTGGGTGTAGAAAGGGCAGAGACCTCAGTCCAGCTCAGACTCTCTCCTGCTGTGGCTATTATTATTTGTAATTATTGTTACAGGGCACAAGGCCCAAAACTTTGTATTTCATTTAGTAAATGCAGAAAGCACAAGGCTATTGCAAAGAAGAGGAAATACTGTCTACTTATCTAACCTACAATAAGCAACTTTTGAAAGGGCACCACTGTATAAAAGCCCACAGGAGGGAGGAAAGAGCACATACGCTTAAACCCTTACAAGAAAAAGACATGATACTTCTGAGCAAACCATGGAGAGATGTTAAAGCCCCACAGACATCTGCTAGCTTGAACATGCAACTGGCAGCTATCACCGAGCTGTGCCTTTGTGTGGTTCCTGGCTGTCACTTGCCTGTATTTTCTAGTTCCATCATGCCTCCTTGGTGTTACTCCTACATGAACTGGCAGTGCTGTCAGAGGCAATCAAGTCAGTGCATTGCAGACCACTTTTTCCCTTGTGAAGAGGAAGTTAATTTGATGGATCTTACTGCTCAAAATAAAAATGCAGGTTTCATCTACACAAAGCTTTATGTTTTGTACTTGGAACACTGCACTGTTCCTCTTGGTGGGAACAGTGTAAAGGAATCTTCTTTCAGTCATGAAAGGAAAATCAAGTAGGAGTAAGGTGTTTCCTTTCACTGTAGGGTAGAGAGGTCCACAAGTGGATGCTCCCAAAGTACATGGAGAACAGTACTAAAACGTCATATTTATCCAGCAGTCACAGAAACCACTCCGATAAAAAGCAGATTGGCAAACCCCTCCTGGCTTTGGGTTTACATGGACTCTTGGTAGAAAGATGAAGTAGGATGTCAGCAATTATAAAGGATAAAAAAGCTATAACATGGATTGTTTTCTTTAAAAAATAAGAGGTTTCATTTATTTATTTATTTGTTTGTTTGTTTATTAATGATGAAGGATTGCCCTCTCCCCTTTCCCTGTTCCCACACGATGGACTGAAGCACTTCTACTTGTACCATCCCCTAACTGGTGGCATGCCCTGCCACTAAAGTAAACACCACTAAAAGGACTGTAAATATCCAATATGATTCATGTCTTTTAGTTGTATTTATAAAACCCCCTTCCCATGCTTTTCCCTTTGCCATTTCCAAGGAAATGCCTGGCAGCAGAGATGCTGCAAACCTGGGTCCTCTTCTTGGGGAGGAGAAGCAAGGTAGAAGCCGCAAGATGGGAGCCTGTGTGGCACTTGGCTGTGGCACAGGGATCCTCCAGCACTTTCCCCCAACTCCTGGACTCCTGCAGCTTGTGCTGCTGCCCAAGTGTAATTATCTGGTCATAGTTCTCGCTGCTACTTGCAGCCAGCTCTGGTAGGAACTGAGAAATCTCCCTTTACAGTAGCTGGGAATTTTTTCCATGAAGGTCTTCCCCCATGACCCTTCCTGTGACACCTTTTGCAGCACCTTCATAAGTCATGTGTTTGTCATCTGTGAGGTAGTGAGGGTGGCAGCTGAGAGACTGAGGAGATTTATCTTGTCCTTCCCTGCAGGGCTCCTGCTCTCAGCAAACACCCCATGGTCAGAAAGACCTGGCCCTTCTTTCTGGAAACAGAAACTCCAAACTCCACAGAGTACTACTATGCCTTTAGTCTCCTAATTTTCTTAGGTTTCTGAATTGACTGGTAGTGATGCGAAAAGCCAGCTGTAAATGTTTCTAAAACCCTTTTTGCTCCACCTGCAGGGAATGTTAGTGTACAGGTGCTTCAGAGAGAGATCCCATCCTGCTCCCTCCCCAGCCACAGTGTGAGAGCTTCCCCCACCGTCCTGTCCTGTGGGGACACCCTTTTCCATTGAGGTTGTGATGTGCCCTTTCAGAGGAGGCTGTGTTTCTGTGGCTCAACCCATGGATGCTGTTAGTGAAGAGCTACAGCAGAACTACCTAGCCAACCAAAATACGGAGCAAAGGAAAAGGGAAGCATATAGGTAAGAGAATCACTATATCATGGAACCACATGGCATTTGCAGCCCCAGAACATTGGCATTTTAATTGATAAACAAGATCTATTGACACAAAGAGTTAGAAACTCCATTATGAAATGTTTAAACATGCGCATCAGCTCAGTTGATGGGAATTTAGCTAGAAGGGTGAGGTTTCCTCAGCACCAGCAGGCCAGAAGCTGGATTTGCACTGCTTTCAAAAGAGCAGAACCCAACAGCCTGCTCTGTTTTGCTGGCTCATGGACTTGGTACTCACCTTGCAGCAAAGGCCAAGATTCTTCAGTGCTTTCTGAAGCACCTGGAGGAAGTATGGTGGATGTGGTGTTGGTGGATATGGTTTAGGGGAGAACTTTGTAGAGTAGGGATTATGACTGGACTCGGTGATCCCAAGGGTTTTTTCCAACCTGAATAGTTCTAAGATTCTATGATTCTAAGATAATATTATCATATTTAATCACTTCTTTTTAATTTTTACTTCTGCTTAACTCCCTCTTCAAATACAGAGATGCCAAATTAACCAAACTGAGTGATTAAATCAAAGATCACCATGTTGCAGAAAAATCATACTCTATGAAACTTCTTCAGTCTGCAAATCTCAGCCTACCCTCTAGCAATTGGTGTCTGCTAATGTAAAGCCACTCAGTCTGATTAAATGTGACTTTGAGCAGTGAGTGGTTTTGTGCTTGTCTTCATATGTAAAGGTAAATGTCAGCAAAATGAATGGAGCTTTGGGTTTTACTTATGTATTTGAGGAACCCCTTATATTCTCCCTACCAAGTGTATTGTAAACACTTGACTAGATTTATCAGCTGCTTCATAAGGAGCAGCCAGAAACCCAGATTAAAGGTTGCTAAGCTACAAACATGATAAGACATAGGCATGTTTCCAAATTTATACAAACACCATGCTTAAATTCAAGAGAAATGTAAGAAGCAGTCTGAGCTCAAGAATAGGTTGGCGTGCAAGATGGATTTCTCTCTCTATTTCTCTGCATGGCTTTCCTTCCAGCTATATTGCAAAGGGGCATTACAGCATTCAGAACCTATTACAACATGCCAAGTATGAGAGAAATAATGCCTAATACCCAGCATGGGGGCTTTTTAATGGTAATACAAATATTATGCAGTATTTCCCTCCCCAAGTCAAGCTGTGCTTGCCTTGAATACAATCCTCCTACAAATATAAACATGCACATCCTGAGTGCACAAGCCCTTGTTACAATGGGGACAAAGTAAAATTGTCTTCACATGTAGATAACACAGACATTAATCCAACGATTGAAGAAATGGGATTTTGAACTGTGCAAATTCCAGTTCAAAGACGGGATCCTTCTCAGTGTAAATGTCTTTGTTATCAGCCCATGTTTAGCTAATAAATGGTTTGTTAAAAATGGCACAGCTGTGAGTGGCTTACATACATATTACTGGGTTTGGAGTGGCCCAGCATTGCAGCTTACAGCACTGGAAAAGCTGTTAGGAGATGGTTAGGCACTCCACAGAGAGAAGCAGTGCATGGAAAGGTGGTTTTTTTCTATAGACAACACATTTTCACCCTACCTAAGTTTCTAGGATTTATTTTAGTCTCATATTATTAGCAGACATCATCACTGATGGCTGCATTCTGAGATCTCTGTGTTTTCTAGTGAGGGAAAAGCTGCTGAAATGTCCAGGCCCCAAACTGGATGTGGATCCCTTCAGTGTGTGTGCAGGTGTACTGTCAGCTACCCTGTGGCTGTGAGCCCAGTGAGCTTCCCTGTCAAAATGGGTGCTACTGAGTCTCACCATATCAGAGAACAAACAGACTGTTTTAAAATACCTGGTGGAGAAACAACTCAATACTTTTCAGGCCACCTTTTTCCTTCAGAAAGGCTAACAAGAAACATTTACCAGATTATTTCCTTTTGTTCAGAAAAAAAAAATAATATCAGAAAACTTTAATTGAATTCCACCTACATATGGCTTGATGGCTAGAAAAGGCTCTGGCAGGAGCTAGCTAACTGGGGTAGAGCAGCACCTTGCCTGCAGGCCTTTTCCTCCTGCCCTGCTCCTTATGCAAGTGCAGGGTCCAGTAAAACAAGGCAGCCAGTTCTGCAACACCATATTGCAGCCTCCAGGGGATTTCCAAAGAAGAGGTCAGCTAGGGCCTTCTGGCTTAATTCTGGTAGTTAAACACAGAATAATCACCTGTCATCCAGACCTTGGACACTTCTCAGTCTGTCTTTATGTGACACTTTTCAGTCTGGCACTAGGAGCTCTGCAATATAATGTCTTAATAAAGTAAAATTATTGTCATTTACATGGAAGAACAATGAAATCCAACCTGAATCCTATCCTTTCCTCTATTTAATTACCAGTTCTTGTATTTTCAAGAAGTTTTAAGGTAAGGGTAATTATCACAAGAGGAGTTAGGAAGCATAAGGCTTTTTTTCTAGCTGGGAGCCAAAAAGGTGCTTCAAAAGCCTCGGCAGGCCAGACAGTAAAACCTGCCTTAATGCTACTAATTTATAACAAAAAGAAAAACAACACAGCCTTAAATCATCTATTGGAAATTACGGGCATTACTTGACCTTTGAGCTGCCTGTGGCCCTGCCTGCTAGCCAGAGAATACCAAAGACTGAAGGCCTGTGTTTTGGGCATTGATTTAAGTCTAGCCTTGTCACAGGTACTAAATTTACATTAGTCTCCAGCCACAGCAACAAAAATCCTTGTTAGAAGCAGTGTGCTTTAATTTGGAGAGTCTTTTTCCAGTTACGCTTCAGTCTTATCATACTCTGTAAAGATGTCTTTCCCATCAATATTTTCTTTGTCATAAACTCTGTCTCTCTTTTTAGCTCTGAGAATTATGCCATAGAGAGAGTGTCGCCTGGTGGCTCCTCTGCCCTGGTAGGACCACTGCATCTCCACCAACAGTTCACCACATGGTACACACTCAATTCTTACTGCTCTAAGTCAGAGCTTGGACTTGGTGTTGTAGTCAAATCTATAATGTTTTGTAATCACTGCTACAAGTTTTTTGTAGGCACATGCTCAACATCTTCCTACTGGTCCTTGCTTGAGGCAAGATACCGCCCTGAGAACTTCCAGTAGAAATGAACCTGACTGTAAGATTAAGTGTTGGACAGAGCCTTTGAGTCATTAACTTTATAGCTAAGTGCTCTGTTTTTTCTTTCTGTATTTGCCAACAACTTAATTTCTCCCTGCCTGTCAGATCTTGACTGTAAAATCCTTAAATCCATACTCCTGGAGATCTCAGTCATCCCAAAAACCTGTGCCACTGTTTTAATAACTTCAACCATTTTTGTACATCTGCAGGAGTGGGCAGATGAAAAAGTAGCCTGAAGAACTAGTTTCAAGGGCTTTTCTATAGTAATCCTTTAATTGTGTTACCTGGGTTTGACTCTCACTCTTTAGGAAGGGAAAAATATGACATTAAGTGATATTCCTGTTATAAACCAAGTCAGTGGAAATTCCTTCAGGAGTATAAGGAAACTGGCTCCTGCAATTTCTGCTTCACTCGTACATGAATGCCAAACCCCAAAACAGCTATGTCATTGAAAGAGGTGCTGCCTGAATAGATGATGCTCCCCTTTTCTGCCCTTCAAGCTGAGACACAGATCTCACAGGAGTTTCTAGAGCAAAATGGCTGTTGATTGCAGTGGGAGTTTTGCCTGAAATATCAAATCCTGGATGTCTGCGCCATGAGCTTGTGTCATGCTAGCTACAGAGGCCACACGCCAAAGAACTTTTTGTCATACCTTTTCATTTAAATTTACCTTTCATTACTGGGGGCTGGTTTATATTTAGACCTTTATTTGGAGATTATTGTCTGGGTGCAACTTTTCCTTATCCTAAATAGGAAGAGATACAGCTATTTTTTAGCACTGTCCCTTGTATCTCCTGCACGTCTCTGGAGAATGTTACAAAAACAGAAACACATGATATCTTGACGGCAGATTAGGAAAGAAAGTTTCAGAATATGCTTGCATTTGATTTATCTGTATATCTGTCAATCTGGCTGTCTAGGTACCCATTCACACATATTAAAAAATTCATTCATGTGGCTGTCAGTGGGGCAAACCCTCTCACTCAGCATAGGGACTAAGGGAGTTGTCTCAGATGATTTTTGAATGTCCAGGAAAGTGAAAATTTCACAGCCTGTCCAGGTTGCACTTGTGATGTTTGAACATGACAGCATTTTTTTTTTTGTACCTTGGAAATAGGTATTTCCTCTGTTGCAGCTTGTACACATTGCATTTTGTGCTTTCATTAGGTACCTCCAAAAGTGTCTGTCCCCATTTTCTTTCTGCTCTCCCACTGCACAGCTGAAGATATTTTTTCTTTTTTTTTTTCTCTTTTTTTTTTTTTTAAATGTTTTGTTTTTCTTTTCTAAATTTTTCTCCTAGGAAAAGGAATTTAATGCTTTCTCTGTCTTAGCCTCCTTTTGAAATACTTCATGGCCATCTAGAAGTACATGGACTTCAGTGAATATTTGAGACCAAATTTAGTCACAGGATCCTACTGTGATATGTATATTATCTTTAAATTACTTTCTTACATTTTACTTTTTGCAGTTCTCCCTCATCTCTTCTAAAATAACCCTGAAGCTTTTAAATCTCCAAAGGAGCAGCATAATGAAGTTTTAAAACAACAGTAGCCTTTAAAACTCCTTGCCCTCTTATCTATCTTCTTTTTCCTACTCCCTAGAAAAAAAAAAAAGAATGCTTTGTGAAGGATAAAATCCCATGGGAAAGCTGTTGCAGGGATTATGACATTGAATTTAATGGAGCAGTTGCTGCCAGTTCTGAAGTAAGGTCTGCACTGCAGCTTTTTGTAAATCCCATAAAGACCAAAGTAATTTAGGGCTGGATGGATTTTGATTGACTGTGCTTGTCTAGCTTGAATTTGGTGCCCAAGGTTCAGTCACCTAGAGTCTTTCCTAATTCACGGCCTTGCTGGTGAGTCAGCCATCCTGCAGGTTGCCTTCCTTCTCCACTGATTGCACAGCAAGCAAGCTGAGAGAGGATTTGCCATTTTTAGGCAGCTAACTTTGGAAGTGATGAATCACACTTTGCTAGTGTGGTGGCTTCCTCCTGTCATGAGTTCTGTACAAGTTAAATGCCTGCACCCCTTAAATTACCCCTGGACCTTAACTGTCTTTTATGAGGTTCCTTGGCCTAGATGCAAAACTCATGTGGGTGAGTTATGTCCAATGTTACCCACACTGGACCAAAAACAAATACATGCTTATGGAACAAGAGCAATGCATCACACCCAAAGCCCCTTATCTAAATATACTCCTACCAAGGTTTTATTTATAATTTACTGTGTCTTTGGAAAATCTCACAGTATTTTATAAATTACACCGCAGGAGGTTACAGTGTGTGCACTCTAACCTAAACACTGTGATTTACAGAGAGGTTGGAACTCATTACAGAAAACTGAACTGAATGGAAGAGGAGAACGAGCACCACAAATAAGGAAAAGGAGCAAAAATTAGCATGCATCTTTCCAGCATTAACTGTGAGAAAGCACTACAGATGTAGCAGATCTCTGTTCCATTTTCATGTGATTGCATTCAACAGCAGTGGAGGTAACAATAGTGTTTTCAAAGGTAGGTAAGAAATTTCGAGGTGTTTTAGTTTTGAAAGATGCCAAACCAGAACATTAAAGTTAGTCTAAGCTGTGGTAAAACAGATACACAGTGTCTGAGACCCACAGAGGTATAGATTTTTTAGAATCGCTGTAAATGGGAAAAAGAAACTTTCACTGGATATTTCCAGTCTGTCTAATTTTCCATGTAAGGTGCATTTTCATACTCAGCCTACACACTCGTACGATATTTATTATGTGTCTGTTGAAAATAAAGAAGCCACACACAGACATGCAGACAGGCAGACACACGCCCCCCCAGTCCTGCCTCCCTGGCTGTGGCATGGGAGCTGCTGCTTCCCAGCAGTTCCCTGGGGGGGGGGGCTTTAATAGAGAGACGCTGAGGTTGGCCACTGTATCTGTGGCACTTACATGTTCGTGGAGAATCTGTGCATAATCCAGCCAGCAGGGACCTCAGAAAGCCAAAATCACCACGTGGCATCTCCATAACAATATCTAAGTCTGTGCTGCTTGCTAGTATAATTCTGGAGATGGAGAATCACAAGGGCTCAGGACCAGTGGAGAGTCTGGGAAAACTGGAAGTTAAAAAAAAATAAAAATAAATAAATTAATCTATCAAACATGAGATATTGAAGCCAAGTTTATAGGAGGAATACAAGGCTGAAATGAGTCTGCTCAGTAACAGGCAGAGTTAATCAAATGTTTGAATTCCACCTAGAAATAAAAAAACCCATAATGTTTCCCGGTAATACACAGTAGCCAGGCTAGCAGCATCCCTTGCTTGCTGGTGAAGCAAACAGATAACAGAGTGAAAAAACCCAGGCTCTCTGGTGCTCAGTTTCCTCTCACTCTCACTGGTTCAGTCCCTTCCCATTTTTTTTCTCTGTATTTAATTAAAACACGTTGATGACAACACCTACTAACTATCGCCTTTGCATTCAGCATTCGTATCTCTGGCTGCCATGTCAATCTGATGGATGAGGAGACTGGTTTGTCTTTTGCAGTCATTTAACTGTGGCCTCTGCACATCTGTGGTGTGATGCAGAAGTGATGGGAGCCATTTGCGTGCCAGAGACTTTGGAGGAGAAGCCTGTAACTGGGCACTCACTGCTTGGTGCACATCAATCCTCTGAGCAAACCTGCTTTACTATCCCTTGCAGTTAACCCTCAGCTTCCTGCTTTTTGAAAAACAGCTTTCAACACTCCATCCCTGGAAAGGAAACAAAAAATGTGGTTTTTCCTCTGTTTATTTTGTTTTTGTTTTTTCTTTTTTCAAATATAATTTGCAAACAATACAGATCACTGTACTCAAGGGCAAGGTAATTATAAGAGAGGAGTAGGGGATTTGCGTATTGTTTTAAGAGGCAAAAGGAGGACATAAACAGTATCAGGAGAAAAGCAAACGACTGTAGATCTTTAGATACTATTGCCAAAAAAAACCAAAAAAGACCAGGAAACCTTCCAAACTGGGGAGGTACCATGCATGAGGCTATTGCATAAATATCATTATTTTCTTTCTGAATGCATTCAGTAACACTGACTAGCTGCTGATGTCCAAGTAAAAGTATTACAGATAGAAAGTAGCTCTGCTTATTTTATTTTTCATGTAGGGCTGTCACGCATCAAAGAACGTCATATAAATCAGTGAAGCCTCCTGACACCACACCAGGCAAATGAGCATTGCAGAGCAGATGGTCAAAATGAGACTTAAAGAAGCTGAACAGAAGTGGCCTCCCTGGAAATGCAGCTCAGCAGCCCCTTGCTCCCTTAAGCATCCCTAGCCTCCTTCTGCATCTTCCCCTTGGCAGTGCAGCTCGTTTGTGGCAGTCACCACAGGAACATTATCCTGTGGGACAGCAGTGGAACTGGAGCATCAGACACAGGACCTGCTGCCATTGCCCCCATGCCACGCAGGGGAGCTCCACGTCAAACCTGCCACCCTGCTCCCAGCTGAGGGAATTGAAGCCTGTGAGATGTCCATTGGAAACGAAAGTAGACAGAATTATCCTGCAGAAAATGCTGAAAACCTCACTGAACTATGTGTCACACTGCAAACATGCCTTAGCTATCAGGATATTTTTATTCTTACCAAATGTAACCAGCTATAAACCTTTTGCGTCGAAGTCTAAGGTAACTTCTGCAGATAACTCCCCATGTGGCAGTCATCCTGACAGTGAAGGCAGTATGTTTCACCACTGAATTAGCTCAGGTTGCTGCAGGATTTTTAAAGGAAGCAAATTCTTTGGTCTCACTGCAACCTTTTGAGAAATGATAGTATGAAACAAATCTCATTCATGGAGAAACCAAATAGTGCACTTGAAATTGAAATTTCAAAATGCCCATCAGCAAAAGCCATCTATGTGAAAGATGCTGTTTTGCTTAATGTGCACTAGAAATATAGAGAGGCCAATTTCTCTGGCAGTAAGCTGTGTTTTTTCATCTGACTTTAACACCAAACTTCTCAGTCTGAGAAATACTTTCAATACTTTGACTCAGAGTTAGAGAAAATACTTAGTTCTGTGCTGAAACTGGAAGGAGGGCCAAAATCTCTCTCCTTTAACCTGCAGAAATTTCTGGAATTACTCCAGGAATGCATTTAGTCCCTTCTGTTCAAAATTTAAGACCTGCTATTTTTCTGACAGCGCAGGTAATTGCTACAGCTGGAGCAAGGCTGTATCTCATCATCTCTGGCCTCAGCCCCTCCTGCTGTTCTCTTTTCCTGCAGCAGAAACACAGTGAATACCTCAGAGTATGCTGAGGGATGGATCCAGTGCTAAATCCTCACCCAACAAGAGCTGGTGGGGGAGATCTGTGCAACCTTTGGCATGTTCTGTGCAGACTTCCCTGCAGAAAAGAAGAGGCAAGACCTCACTCATTGGGGTGGCTTGAGGAAATCCTGCAGATTTGGAGGTACCTACAGCGGATCCTTGCACTCCATTAGCCTCAAGCAGTAAGGACAAACCCTGTGGCAGTGGGGTCAGCTGAAGGGCTTTCTCTTCCACCTCCCCAGGGGTTCAGCCCCCAGTATGGCTCCTGTTTCCCCAACAGAGATTACTGATTTGGCCACAGGATGAAAAGCAACTAAAGGTAGAGTCACCTTCCAAATACGCCAAGGTGAAAGTCTCTGCCCCAGAGAGCTTTGAAAGAAAGAGACAGAAAAGGGGAAGTAAAGAGATTATATTAACTCTGTTTTACAGCTGGAGACCTGAGGCTCAGAGCTGAGATCCTCACAGCGGTGATTTATGCAAGACCATGAGTTCACACATCCCCGTGGGGGGAGATACAAGCCAGACCCTTCTGCCGAGTTCCCCACGTAGCTCTGAAACCTTCTTGAATGTGAGAAAAACGATCATTTGTGCATGGAGATGAGATGTTTCCCAGATTTCAGTCTTCCTAACTGTAATCATTCCTTGAGGAACAAAAGGCTGAGAAAATGCAGGATCAAGAGGTGAATTGTTGGACACTGTGATAAGAACAAATTGTGTGGCTTTCTGTTCTGCCACTTGGATGCTGCATGGATAAACATGCTCACTCATAAAACTAAATGCCAGCAGATTCTATTTATTTTCAAGCAGAATCATCTATGGATATACATTTTATCTTAAATTAGAAAAATCCATCAGTTTTTCCTCTGCTGGTGGGTACACACATACACAGGCACAAGGCTGTGGTGCAGTACACTATAAACAAAATGTGTAAGTGAAATTATTTTATCTAAAATAGCACAAACTCAAGAGATAGGTATCAGCAGGTCCCCAAATTCCTCCCTGGCTGCATATCTGCATCCCATACATTTTTAGACGTGCCATTACAAATAATTTCAATTTGCAATCATTCCCTTAAACAGATTTTAGCCAGATTAATCTTATTCCTTCTTATTAAACACATCTTTCATGCAGAGTGTCAAACAATAACCCACTTGTAATGCTTACTGGCACTGGGTCTCATCACTTTGATGAGATAGGTGGAGGATTACAGTTAAAGGCAATAAGGGAGACCCCACTCATTGGGTAGAAGTGCCTGGGAGGGTTTTCTACCTGCCCTCTGTGGGGACTGAAATCCATGAATTCCAAAGCTTCTGGTGTCTTTATAGTCATTATGAAAGCATCTCTCAGCCGGTAGCAATTCTTGACAACTGTAACTTTTTATGAAGAAAAATGTCAGTACCATCTGGAATTCCTGGAGAGAGGAAAACCTGTGGACTTTTGTTCTGCAGCGTGGCAACCCCTGTTGTTATAACCAATGCAAAAGCAGACTGATATTTGATCATTTTCACTTCCGTTCATGACATTGTTTGCTCACTAATATGTGTTTTGATGTTTGAAGGGCAGGATTTTTCCAGTTGTTTCACCTCTGGATGGTTAGTAGAGCAGCAGTGGCCCCCACCTGCACACTGGGAAGCATTACTGTTCAGTCTGCTCTGCCCCAGCTCTGAAAAGTCCTTGTCTTTCTCCTAACAGTTATGACTATGCAAATTAATAGCACTCATTTTAACTGCTCAAAAGATGAAGTCTGACTTTGCATTATACATTTTTTTTAATTAAAAAAAAAAATATTGAAGTGTGCATTATCAGACTGACTAAAATCCTTCAGGCAATGAAACAACATTTTTCTAGGAGATGTAAGAAGACAGATTTCCTGACAACACCGTGCTTCAACCTTTCTAACAGACAGCCCAAGCTAGGAAATTGTCCAGTGTTTATTTCAAGTAAGGTGTGGGTATTTTTCCTGGGACAAAAGGCAAAGTGTTCAGTCAAAACCAGTAGCATTTAGCTCGTGAAAATGTGTTTATAAAAACACAGGAGTTTAAATCCATACAACAGTCTTGCAAGTTCTTTTGCATGTGTTCCTCTTGCTGGAGCACTGTGGAATGGGTATGCATGTAGAAGTGAGGATCCAAAATACACTGTTTGATTGAAGGCCAATGAGAAGAGCAGAGATACAACTGAGATTGCATCAAATGTAAAATCTTTGTCCTATTCAAATGAAAATTTCCCTTTTTTTTTCTGAGCTCCAGTGTCCTGAATAAGAAGCAGCCTTTTTTCTGCTCTGAGCTCTCTTAATGGCCATTTTAATGACTGTCTCCTCAAGTTTACCACCAGCTGTCTAATTACCAAACGCCAATATTTATGAAAGCCCAGTATATATACAGTGATAATGACACAATTCAGTACGTATGGGGAGCACAATTTTGTAAATACCAACACTGAGTAATCACAGTAACTACTCTCTTGGTACACCTATTAATTTCAGAGGTCAACAAGAAAAACTTCCTTGAAACTTAAAATCCAGACACTATTCATCCCTTACATTTCATAGGAAAGAACTATGATTTTTTAATCCTGGAAAATCATTGCTGAACTGATGTGGTGAGGGGTATTTTTAAGGTGCTGTAATTGGTTTGCAGGTGGTGGGGAGCCTGCCGAGGTGAGCAGTAGGGAGGGAGTACTCCATCTTTTGCACAATAGCTCAGTGAATGGAACAACATTTGGAGAGGGAGGAGAAGCAGTGGGCAGAGTATCAGTCTGCCTTTGCCTCTCAAAATCCTCCTTTTCTTGCTACCAAACTCCCAAGTCTCTGCTTAGAAAATTGCTCAAAAGCAGAGGCACAGCTTGATTTAATGGCCTGTGAGATCAAGATGCAGTTGAGAGCAAAGATGTTCTCCAGGACTTAGATGACTCAAATGCACCTATGGTGTGGTTTCAGTGGACTTTGGCCAGTGAGGATTGGATCCAAAAGCCTGTGAGGATGAGGCAGGACAGACATCATGGAGGGAGGGACAACATTGGCAAACTTTGTTTCCATATAGTAAGGGAAAGATCACAAATTCAGACTTGATGGAAGCCGTCCCTGCCTACTGCTGAGCTCTGTACTTCCACGTTCAGGTCGCAATTACATTTACCACATAATTGCAACCAGAGGACAACCTTGGATTTATATCTTATTCAACAGAAAACTCCCTACTATTGCGAGGTTTTCTAATACTAGAAATGATGCTAGAAATGGTATCTGTAGCATGCACCATTTCCTGCAGAGCCTGTTTCACTAAGGCATGGTACAGACCAATATTCATTCAAAGTAACAAAAGGTGTAAAGCTGAATATAATTGAGTCAAATTGAGGAAATATTCATTCTGCCTGGGAATGACCACACAGTTATCTAATGCAGTTTAAATAATATATCCTAAATGTTTTCCTTTTGGTAATTTTGTTACTGCTCCTGACCAGCCTCATGTAATAATCAGATGTTCTGTACTGGTGTATTAACCAGACCTGCGTATAGGACTCAGAAGATTTGAAAACAGATTCCATTGAAAGCACCGGGCTTTGCAACAGATACCCAGATTGCAGGGCTGGCTGAAAGGAGTGTGAGGAGTGGCCTGTCCTGCTGTAACATCACCATGTAACATAACACAGAACATCCACATGATGCCAGCGTGAAGGCTCATCTGGTCCTGCTTTCACTCCCCCTGCACACTGTTAGGGGACAGGAATATAAGAACAAAGGAGTGTGTGTTTGCTTCTGTATGTATGAATGGGGGAGGTACAAAAGTAAAGGAGGGGGAACTATCTCTGTACACCTCTGAAGCAATAGGAGAATCCCTTAACTACAGGCTGTAACCAGATGTTCATGTTTAGTAGTCACCAATGGAACATTATTTCATGAATTTATTTTCACCCTCCTTAGGTTTTTTTATACTAATTAAGCTCCATGTGAAAAGGCCTTTTGTTTAAATCCATGATGCTTTAGACACAGGTATCTGTTATGTTCCTTGTTCTTTCCTCGGTTTCTGCACCAACACCCCCCCAAGAACAGCAGTGTTTTCAGTATCTGAGGTTGTAAAGTATTGGGGAGGGGGGGGCGGGGAAGAGGAGGGAATGGCAAGCTGATTAGATGTCAATGATTAGTTGTCTAAAGAAAAGAAAGAAAAATGAACATATTTTTAATAAGAGAGATATGTAATGGGCCAAGTGGAGTCAGGAATCCTGTGTTTCCATCCAGTATTTGATAATATCACTCAGATTCTCTTGTTTTTTTTCCCAGTGTCTGAAACAGAAACAGGAATGTGTAGCATAAGTGACAACATGGACATTGTAATTAACATTTGTATAATATTTTGAAGGTTTGGATTATAGTATAAAACCAAATACATGGAGTTTCTTTGTCCTAACTGTAAAAGGTTTGCTTGCATTGATACTGTCCTAACTTAAATGGTTTTAATTACTACATATTTGTACATATATATATACACACATAAAAAATGGTTAAATTCTTAATGAATGTACTCACAAGGAATTGTGAAATAGCAATTACCAACATCTTTAGATCCTGCCCTTCTCTTCTGATTGTTACTGGCATAATTTATGATGCAAGTTTGCTCTTTTGCTAAATTTCTCTGCTGTGCAGCAAGATGAAGAACTCGTGAGACTTGAGAAAGCTCATTTTCCAGTGTGATGGTATGGGAATAACAAAAAACAGCTTTGGATTAAAATGTATCTATACTAATAGCACATATCTTAAAACTTCATTAGCAGTGATCTGTGAAACTAGATCTTTGACATGAAAGTGTGAAGCAGATCCTAGAACAGAACAGAACTCAAAGAAAGGGTCATATCTGCAAATACATACTAAAAAATTGCTATTGATTCTGATAGTGTCTGCTGAACAAAATGGCATGCAAATTTTATTGTATTGTGAAAGGCTGCTCTTGCCACTATCTAATAGGAAGAATGAGTCAACAGTTCAACAAAATGACCCATTAAACAATTTTTATCATGAAACACAAATGTCTCTTGGTCACTAACTTAGAATAAAGCACACTAAGCAAAAGACATATTTTAAGAAGATTTTTAGAAGACTGAATAATTGCAGCCTTGGTTCTGTGATTTTGTCTCTATGATTCTTTCCCCACTCCTACCCCCAGCCAAAAAACTTCAACTATTAGTCATGATGCATTTTGGTTTCTGATTAATCTTCTTTTTCCAAGGCATTCAAAGGAGTTTGTGTGGGTAGTTCATATCTTAATTTACTAGGAACGTTCAGATTTTTTTACTACCACTGAGCATGTATATTGGTTTTGAGCCTAGGGTGTCACAGAATCACAGAATGTTAGGGGTTGGAAGGGACCTCTGGAGATCATCAAGTCCAACCCCTCTAATAGAGCAGGACCACCACAGAATCTAGGGCAGGTCACTCAGAAACACATCCAGATGGGTCTTGAAAGTCTCCAGAGAAGGAGACTCCACAACCTCTCTGGGCAGCCTCTTCCAGTGCACTGTAACCCTCAAAGTAAAGAAGTTCTTCCTCATGTTGAGGTGGAACTTTCTGTACTCTAATTTGCATCCATTGCCCCTCGTCCTATCACAGGGAAGGACTGAAAAGAAATTGGCCTCTCCTTGACTCCTCCTGAGTCCCCTCTCAGTCTTCTCTTCTCTAGACTAAACAGTCAGGTCTCAGCCTTTCTTAGTAAGACAGGTGCTCCAGTCCTTTAATCATCCTCGTAGCCCTCTGCTGGACTCTCTCAAATACCTCCCTGTCCCTCCTGAACTGAGGAGCCCGGAACTGGACACAGTACTCCAGATGTGCTCTCATTAGGGCAGAGTAGAGGGGGATAAGAATCTCTCTCAACCTGCTGCACACAGTTTACCCGAAATACATCATCTTTCCTTTATGACAAAATTCATGGTGTAAACTACTCAGAGAACTTGGTTCTCCATATTTCCAGCCACTGCCATTTCTATCTAAACCTCATCTTAGAAATATTTTATTATGTAGGTGCTACTTCTGGGCATTGCACAGGGAAAGCCATTTCAATTCTTGACACTGCCTATGCTGTGCCTGTACAAGTAAGGTGCAAAGCCAGCAAGATAGTGATAGGAGTATAAATGGGAGGTTTCACTAATGGGCTACTGGCACAGTGTAAATACTAACATTAGATATTCACTGCTGACATGACAAGATCCTTTCCCAAGAGGGACCATGGATTGAAAGAAAAGAAGCAATGCCAGCCTGAAATCTAAGCTGCCCAGCTACATGCACTGGTATGTGCCTGCCATCAGCTTTCTGCAAGGTTTTTTTCTGCAAGGTGAAGTTATTAACATTTGTCCTTTATAAGTCATCCTTAAACAAACTCCATGCCTGGAATGAACTAAAGGGATATGTCATGCCATTGTAACTTCTTCAGCCATGGCCCTTTGCCAGCCATTCTTCTCTTACCAGGAACATTGTTGACTAAGACAGGGATATAGTCACTACCATCCCAGGCCGCTTCCTAGGGGTCCTTCTTCATAAAGGTGCCCATATGAGCCAAATGATGGAATGCAGCTGAGTCAAATAAGCACACTGCAGACAACATGTTCAGGAATAAAGCTCTGTATCCATCTCACTTTCTCACTAAAGGATGTACATTTTGAGGAAATCACTTAAAACTTGGGTAGATGCAGCCCTTCAAAAAGATCTCCCCATGCCCCCAAGGATCTGCGGGCGATCAGTTGAAGTATCTCTTATATCCTTTTCATTATTCATTGGATGTCTAGGGAAACATTTTGATTGGTGTAATTCTACATACCCACCAGGCTGGTGCCAGAGATTCCATTAAACATGTGCAAGAACTACCTGAGCTGCCTGTACAGGAGAAAGCCACAGCCCTGTATTTACCCTTATTGATCAATGCACAGGAGAGAAAAGATTAAACTATGCACAGAGGAGACATAGCCTGTCAGTCTGTCTGCCCAAGGTAGGCTAAACCTTTCATTTACAGTAACTGGAGCTGAAGGCACTCGGGAAATAAAGCCAAATACATTAATTTGCGGACAGGATTTCTGCTACTCTTTGAATACTCTTTGAGCTTGAGTCCCCTGTCCTGGACTTGGGGAGAGAAGGAGAGAGTCTGCTGTGGTACCATAAAAAAGTCTGGAATTGGGCAACCCAGGATGAATAAAGCTTGCTTTTGCTATGTATTTAACTCTCTGCCAGTTGAAGCAGTTTCCTCCCCAGCTTCAACACTGGCTCAGGCCAGCTGCCCCAGCCTGCTTCATCACTCCAGTTCATACCCACTGCACCAGAAGGCCTTTTGGGTTTCCATCAGCACTGATCACCACTTCCACATCCTCAGCTGAAAAAGAAATTGGGAATGAGGCAGCAAGCTGATTTATATATTCACCAATTAAATGGATCCACTCCAGATAGGCTGTGGACTTGCCCCATGGTGGCCCCACAGGAGCTGATAGCAGGGGTCACACACACAAATACAGTGCAGGAATGGAAAGACCATCTGAAATTCAGAAGTAGTGTTTGCATTTTCTGGGGCTCCTTCTGTTCCAAAGAAGCCTGACACTTATTTAAAACAGTGTTCTACATGCAGTTAGGGTCGCTCTCATTAGGCCTGTTAATGCCCCAAAGTAATTTATACTGACCTATTTTTGCCCTTTTTTGCAGCACTGTCTTCACAGCTACTTTTTAGTTTCTGAAAATACAAGGAAAAGACATTTGCATGTATAAAGAAAGAAACCTTCCAACTAAGATTTGTCTTGAAAGCAGGCAAGTTTCCTAATTTTACTGCATGTAAGACCAGGGCAGTGATGTGGCCTTCTTACCTTCATTTATTTTGGCCTTTATTTTATCTGTTCAACTATCTTCTTCACTTTCTTACAGAAAAAGACCTATCTGAAAGACATAAACAGTATATGCAGATATATCTTAAAGGAAGACAGCCAATACCCACATACCATGTGTTCTGCTTAAATCCTGAAATTAGTAAGATCCCAGCAGCCCAGTTGTTCCAGGATTTTTTCTGCTACAGAGTGGGGTGAAGTCTCTCAGACTGCCATGAACACAGGCTGGGTATCGTTGTCAAAAGGAATAAGAATTTGATTGTACAAATAATCTGCAGTTAATGTGAATATTGCTCATTGCCAAGGTATAAATGTCATAGCTCATAAGAAAATAAAAGTTTCCAGCAGATGTTCCTGTAATCCACGACTTTTCAGTGTTTTTCACATGTTGGAAAAAACTTTAATGAACATAATGTAAGAAATAATTCATCACAGGCAGAGGAATGGAGTAGATGACCTAAACTATTTCCAGTTCCTACTGGTTCTTTGTTATATTAAATATGCTTATAATTAGAGGACAAAACAACAATTATTCTGATGTAAAAACATCCGTGTTATGTGTTAGAACAGCAACAATAATTTGGTAAAAAGTCATGCCCCAAAACTAAACAATTCCCTTGTACAAAAACTGTGCATCAGCCAGGCTTGGCAAACAGCTCTCCAAGCGGGAAGCTGTGCTGGAGTGTGCTCTGGCCTCAGTGCACTACATTTCTCAGGGCATTTACAGTAGCATTTCCTGAAATATTAAACTAAACACTGTTTTTCTTTCTTGCTTACTGAACACAAATTAAATCCACAGAAAAGTGCAGCATCTCATATTCATAGGGTTGGAGCTTCTCTCATCCCCTTCTTTCAGTCTGAGTTTTTTTTTTGCTTGAAAATTGCAAAATCTCTTCCTGGGAGATCACCCTGACAATAAAAAGGAAGAGAGAGAAGCAAGTAAGGGCTTTTCTAAAAGAAAAAAGTGAAATAAAGAACATTTTAACCTTATATGTGGTAGTAGTCCTCATGAGTTAATACTATGAAAGGAGCCAAATTATTTTTAGGGCTAACTCTTAGTTAATTTCACACCAGGAATGTGTAGGCAACTGTTTCTATTTCACTTTTAAATAAATGTGTGAATCACTCTGGAGAAAGAAGGACCAGCCCAAGCAATGGTAACAGACCAGTCATCATGAGGTGCTTTGCCTCCAGGCTGGAGATGAAACAAGCATCCTTGCCCCAGACCGCAACATTGTGCAGCGTTGCATTGACCTGAGGCCTGTTCCCGTCAGCTCCAGGCACCTTGGGCTTGGCTTCCTGGTGAACAAAATGTCAGCAGATGCCAACCCTGACTACACTGGCACAGCTCCATGGGCTGGCAGGGCCAAGTATGCATGACAGCCCAACCCCTTTCCCTTTTTTCATGTGTGTGTTAGTGTTTTGACTCAGGTTTCCACCAGTGTGTTGGACTGTGGGCAATGTGAGCTCTCTGGTACCTGTCTAAGCAGATAATTCATTGCAAACTGCTTAAATGTGTTCCATTTTAGCAACAGCCCAGTCTCAAGCATTCACTAGCAAAAATGGATTAGCTAAGCATGATCGTATGTTTACCTGATACCATCTTCTAGTAAGACCATCTCAAGGAAGTGGAAATGGCAACTGGGGAGCAGGGTCCCTTCTTCATGGGCAGCAGGAGCCTGTCCATGTTCCAAGGGCAAGCTTCTCCCTGCCATCACTGCCGGGGTTTTTAATTTTGTTTTCATTTCCAACATACGTGACACAAATGAGTTTCCTTTAGCCACTTCTCAGTGCGACTTTTTCACAGGCTTCATTATTCTCTAAACAGCTGTTCCAAACCCTTTACAACATATTTTTCTGTAACATTTTCCAACGAAATACAATATTTTTATTAAATAACTTAGTTCCTGAAAATTTATTCTAATCACCTTTCAATAAATAGTTTTGTAATCAAAATGCTTTTTAAATGCCAGGATTAGATTTGGTCTAAAAATCAAGTTAATAACTTAAAAACAGTCTTCCAGGAAGTAGATCAAAGCTAGAAGTTAGATGGAAGTTAGTGGCAGCTGTAAATATACTATGAATGGAAGTATGAGAGTTTCCATCAGAGGTTGCTATAATCTCTGATACAATGTAATAAACAAGTATGTATTTAAGGATTTAAAAATGTGGATTATTGAATGTATAATTGCTATCTTTGATGTAAGGACAGTAAATATTTTTTTGGGGAAATATTTAAAGAGGATAATATTCTGTACGGAGGCCAAACTTCAGTGTCACAATAGACAGAAGCTTCCACTCACAAACTTTCTTATAGCATTGGATTAAAAACTGGCATTACAATACATACACCAGGTAGAAGAAGTGCTGAAGTAATTTTTGTCAATCAATGAGTTAAAGTTACCAATATTTCAATCTGACTTTACTGAAAAAAGATATGATTAAGCAGACTGGGAGTTTATAAATCATCCTTTGTAGATGTTATGGACCATCTTTTAAAAGGATTTACATTATATGTCATTAAATTCCACAGATGAGATGAAATACTGATCCCTCTGAAATGAAAATCAATTAAAAAAAAAATAAAAATGTAAAAAATGAGTCAGTGTTGGTGCAGGGTTGGTGAGTGTTCCATGGCTGGTTTGGTTTCTTGTGCCATCACCAGCACTGCTCCCATTCTCTGCAAGGAACCTGGACCCAGGCTGATACATGAACCCAGAGCCTCCAAGCTGAGTTCCCAGCATCCCAGGATCTGCACCATAAAAAACTTAGAAAAAACCCGGGAACAACATTTGCCACATGTGCCTCTGCTGTACCCACCTTTTCATACCTAGTCATTTGAAAGCAGTGGGAGTTCCAGGAGCAGGATGCCTGAGAGGAGATTTTTGGTCCCTGGGCTATTTGTTTTTGAGCTAAAAAGACTAAAGTGGTTGCAGTAGTATAATATACACATCACTTGTCACATTTAGATCAAAGCAGCTTTAGTTGTATGAGAACAGAAAATGCCTGAACTTGACAAACTCCTATTTTTCCTCCAGGGATGCTTTACATTTGTCAAAGAGCAACTTCACAAGACACAATTTCAGCTGCCACCCACTCCTGAAAATATTACAATCTCCTTCTTTTTTTCCTTAAAAAGTGTAAGTGGGGCTTTTTTCAGCCCTGACCATCCTCCCCACTGCAAAGATCCCAGAATCTCAGAACATCTGAAGTTGGAAAGGACCTATAAGCTCTGTGTCATACTAGTCCTTCAGCCTGGGGACAGGACCAGTTGCCACCAGGGGATGATCTTTCTCTTCTGGCCCAAATGCTGAAGGGAGCAAACTCACAAGCAGGAGACACTAATAGAAGCAGGTGTCTCCTGCTTATCATGTTTTTTGTCACTTTACAGCATCCTGTGAGCACTAAACATGTCTAAATATTTGCAGGGCTGGCTACATTTTTTATTCATGTTGGTGTTTGCATAAACATTTGGGGTTTTGCCAAGATGCAGATCTAACCAACAGCAATCACTGTCTGTGGGAATGTTGATTATTTTTTTCTTGTTGAAAAAAATTAACAATGAAATTTAGACAATTACTCTGATCTGTAACATTTCAGTTGAGAACTCAGTCATTATTGCATGGATCAAACATTTATTCTGGAGTATATCTCCTGATTATATGACTAAAGTTTCCTCATTACAGTGGTCTTTTTAGCAAAATATCTGCTGGGATTCTGGTGCTAGTTTTTCCTGTCAGATGCAGAAAAATGTCTATACTTCTATTATTTTTTTATTCTGTTTCTAGGGAACAACTGTGATTTCTTTGTCAAATCGTACTTCACATAATTTCTGTATGAAGTGCATTTTTTTTTTTTCCTTTGGATACTTTAGGAAAACATTGCGAGGAGCCTGAAGATTGATTCCATGAGCTGTGGCCAGGACGCAGTCTTGCTGAAAGATCATGAACACTAACTTTTCTTGCCAGTAACTATTAAAATTTGTAAACCAGAATTTTAAAGAGCTTGAGCTGAATGGTAACGACTCTAAATGGCTTTTTAAAGATGGTGACAAAAATACTTCAGGTGTTTTTCCCTAAGCTCATACTAGTCTCTGTCTTTAATACAGCAATCATAATTAATATTGCCAGACCTGCAGAGGTGGAGCCTGAGAGTTTGTCCAAGTATTTATGTTGTTCTTATAAACATCTCCCTAGAATTTTTCCTCCTTGCACACATAAATTGCGATATAGCTATGCTGACATAATAAGCAGTAACAACAGAAATCAAATTTAGAACTACAAAACTTATTGTACAAAGCAAAGAGCTAATGAAATGGTAAACAGTGTCAATATGCATGCATGGGAAAAAATGGCTTAAACCCTGTATTGCTTTGAAATGTCAGTCTTTCTAGTTATTTTTTTAACATTCTGATCAGAATGGGAAACATAGAGAAGCCCTAATCTGTAGCACTGATTTGCCTCCTATGCTTGCCACAGCAATGCCAGTCTTCCTGGGAGCAAGCCGCTGCTTACCTCCAGCTTTCAGGGAGCTGCTGCCCTGCTTCTGGCCTGGGAGACCTTGAGACAAAAAGGGAGGGAAAACAAGTGTGCTTTACCAGGCCTGACTCAGACTATTAAATAGCTGCCCGCTGGCGATGTTTTCTAGAATACAAAGGGAAGATTGACAGCTTGTGGTGACCTTCAAACCTCGTGTAATTGCAGCAAGTTGCCAGCGAAATCCTGCCGAGTATCCCTTGCTCTGGTAAGCTTGGCACACTGAAGGTAATGTCAGCATACAAGCTGGGTGTTAAAGGCAGCCTTTTACTTTAGGACAGTAACTAATATTTGGGGACTGAGAGGTTTGCTTTTTAAGTAATTATCAGAGCCTATTTCTGCCTGGGCAGGAGGAGGTGAGAAGTCCTGAGTACCTGGAGCAGGGAGGAAGGGAGTTTTTCCACAGGAGTGTTCTGCCCAAGACCACAAGGTTTGTCACCTGCCAGACCAGATCTTCCTCCTGGAGACTGTGGGACAGCTGGTCCTACTTGTTCATGACCCATCTTCCTTTTCCTGCCTATTATTTTCATTTCCATTACTTGCTATTTCCTTTTTTGTTGCTTCCTCATTGCTCCTTGTTGTGAATCAATATGCTGCTCGAAGCTAAATATCAACTGAATTGATGAAGACAGGTTATTTATATCTCCTCACAACTTTAATTCCACAGCAAGAAACGTGGGAAAGTTGGGCAGATGAATAAATGTTTTGCACCTGCAGCTCCATGCAAGTGAGTGACTACTTCAATGGTGGGTACATTGACACATTTAATTTTTATGTGGATGGACAGTGGATTGCCTTTTAGGACACACTGCTACTTTACTCAGGCTTGACACACCACAGCCTTCTCAAAGGTTAGGACACCTCTGGGCAGCATCACCATCCTGTAACTATCACAGTGACCATGTGGAGTTTTTACACTGAAGTGAAAGCTTCTTTTAACTAACTAGCTGCACTCACCAACACCTGGGTTGAAGGATCTGCTTTTTTCTGCAATAATCTGTTCTTGTTGAAGGAACACAGGAAGCCAACCCTCTTCCTGCCACTTAAGGACTTCTCCATCAACTTAAAAATCCATCTTTGCCACGTTAGGGTTATAGAGCATTCTTATTTATAAATCTAAATCTGATCCTCGACTGACACTGTCAGGAGACCACCAGGGACACCAAGTGTGGCAGCATGGGGGAGCAGTGCACCCTTTGCAGCCTGCTCCTGCGGGTCCCCTTCTCCGACAGCAGCTCACACCAACCACAAGAGGCAGAGGCAAATGTCTGGAAAAGTCCAGTACTGCCTGACTGACGTCCAGTACTGCCTGACTGACAGGCAAGCTGCTCTTCAACCCACACTTCTCTACTGTTTGTCTGCTGGGCAACACCTCATTTCTGCTTCAGGTGCAACAGGGAGAAGCTATTTCTCCTGTGACCTGACCAAACAAGCAGAAGGATCTCTGCCCCCTCTCCATTTCGTAGAGATGAGCCCAATGAGCACCTTGATTAGTGCTCTCTCCTGATACAATTGGCTCGTGGAAGTGCTACGAAGTGACCAGGAAATACAAAGATCAGAGAATCATAGAATGGTTAAGGTTGGAAGGGACCTTAAAGCTAACCCAGGACATACACAGCTGGAGTGATGATTGCTCTTTGCTCTCTACGGGTGTATGTATGTGCTTTCTGATGGCTTTTTTATTCCTCTGCCCTTGGAGTAAGGGAAATCATAGACTTGGCTCTGCTGCAGGTTTCCATCTTGCACACATGGGGTAAAGGAGGATAAACCTCTCCTCCAAGACTCCTGCATGTGACACTGGACCATATATCACTGCTGCTTTCTCATTTCCTAAGACACTCATTCTACCTGTCAGCATGCACAGCCTCTGTCCTAGGCACATCATCCCCCAGTCGTTTGGTGGTCTTGCAGAGCTCAGAGCCAAATTGCAGTTCTTACTTGAGAGTACACCAGGGTTTTACAAGCCCACTTACCCTGAGGAAGCACAAATGAATTTATACAAACTGTATGCAGATGGGCCATTATTTCCCTACGGATCAGGAATGGAGAGAACCAAGGAGTCCCTCAACTTAATGATCTGAGTGTTTTGTTTTGGTTTTTTTTTAAGGCAGCCAGTCTGGAAATCTACTGCATCTACTCACCTGGAAGAAAAATCTGGTACCTCCTGCTCTGTTTTTCCTATCCTCATGAAATTTTAATTGACATCAGGATGTAACAGCCCACAGAGAGACTGATTAAGTGTTCAGAAAAATGAAAACCGTAAGTCTAGACTACAAACTCTTGGAACTGGAAATCAAGTGTGTGCATGGATGACTCATTCTTATTTTTCTGAAAGAAAACTGAATGCTTCCCTTTAAAAGAGTTTTATGAGTAAAACCCTTCTCACTGTGTGTTCAGCACAGACTCTTTGAAAGATCTTGAAATGTGTCATGTATTGGCAATGTATCCTGAGCAATAAAATACACACAAATACATAAGCACAACCCTCTCAAACTATTTCTGGTAAAATCTCTCTCATAAATCAATGAAAAGCCTTGAAAAGGCAAGCAAAATAAGTCACAGTGGGTCCCAAAGAGAGAAATAGTGTTGTCCTTTGGCCATCAGTGTCTTTTTGGCCCATCTTAAAATCAGCTGGTGAGATGTTTATACTGTATGTGACTTTGGATAGGCTATAGGCAGATGTATAAAATGGCTCACACCTCAAAGCAACAACCAAAATAACCTCCGCATTTATGAAAGGACCTCCAAACAATTTTTGCAGATACACAAGACTTTTTTTTTTTTCTTTCTTTCTTTTTTTTTTTTTTTTTTAAATCATACTAACCTGTTTTTTATATATTAGAGTGTTTGGACATCAAGGGCAATATTTCATTATGTCCCTTTTCAAGAACCATAAATAGCATAGCCTGTCTGCAAGTACTGTGAATTTATTGTCCATTTTCTGGTTCTGGCACCCATCTGTCATGTAAGCATGGGCAAATCCCTTTACTGTTTGACTCTCCTCATCTCCTGTACAACCCATGTAGATAGCAAACTTTGCAAGGCAGCATTTCCTACTTAAAATGTGTCCACTTCAGATCCCCCATGTTAGCTGGAGGTTAATGAACGTAACATAAATTATGTAAACGAATAACACATCACAATAATACACTTAGCTGTTATTTCATCCCACTCCAAACAATCCTATAGGTTGGCCTGCAGAAATGGATTTTTTATCAGTGATTAAAAGGAAAAAGATTTGGATATACATACATATATAAGCAATTTACCTTTGCCATTATAGAAGGTCACTCGCTATAGGTTTCCATCCTGTCTTGCCTACCATGCTTATGTCTGCTGCTCTGGAAGGCTCTTGTGCCTTTTTCACAAGCAGTCACAGCTTGATGCTACTGCAGGCTTCTTGGTTGTCAGTCAAATTATCCCATCACATATGTCTCAGGTTTTTTCTTTGATGGCTGATTTAGATAATAAATACTTGTATGCCTCCTGACCTTGATGCTTCTTCCATTATGTTGCGAAGATAATGGGATGATGTCCAGTCTCTGTTCAAGTCACAAACTGTAACTGGTAGAATATCTACAGGTAAAGTCTTAAATAATATAATCCAGTATCAGGGAAGCCTTTGATTACCGGAAGAGAGGCCATGATTTAGGCTCCATATTGAATAAAGAAGGACAAAGTGCAGATCACTGTGTTAGTTATCAGCATGTGATGGTCTTAATAGCTGGGTAAAAGACTGGTGCATATTGAACTGGTCAGCGTTCAAGAAGCTGAAGTTTCACAGCAAGCCTGTGCAATAACATAATCATGGCAGTGATCAGGCTTCGTTCTACTTGGCCTGTCCAAAACGTTCTCATTAAGACTGAAATCTTGCTATGATATGTAAATGGACATCCAAAACCAACAAGCTGTCCAAGAACTTCAGACTGAGACGTATTTTAACAATCTTAAGATTTATGCTTTTGAAATAAAGGGAAAATTCTTAAACATGCTTTCCTCTTCCCAGAAACAACTGCTCTGTTTAGTCTAGATTAATTCTAATGTG
>NW_009954190.1:792585-793219 GCF_000747805.2 Chaetura pelagica | reverse complement strand
AGGAGGCTGGAAAGGCAACACTGTTCTCCATGGGATGCAGAGGAGATGGGAACTGAAGGCCATTATCTGCTTCAGACTCTCTCAGATGGTTTGTCTCACAGTCTTATGGCACTCCCCACATGCCAGGCTGGATGTAAGACTTCACAGAGTGCTACACATCTGAAAGTAGAAAGGTTTGGAAACAGATGATAGAGTCAAGGCATAATAATAAGGCAGCAGCAATTTTGGGGTACTGGTCAGTATAGCAGAGCTGAGCTGCAGATCATGCTTGCCTACTCCACCACCTTTCAGTAGCTCAGGTAACCACATGGTCCTCCCACTGTTCAGTGCCCTGAGATGAAACAGGTTTTTCTGCTGCTGTTGCCACTGCTTGAAGTGGCAGATGAGAGTTTTGGAGGCATGCCTGCAGGAATCAACTAAAGCTCTTCTGGTGTCTTCAGCTCCACACTCCCTGGGAAATTGCATTTACATGTAGATCCTGAAGGCACATCTGGAGGTAAAAGAGCTTCCACAGAACAACTTTCTACATTTAGTCTCAGAGGAAGAACTCAAGTCATCTCAGAGCATTTCTGTTTAGTTCTACAGGGTTTTTTTTGAGTGAGTAATACTTGTAATGAACACTACAAAATGGGCA
>NW_009954190.1:783431-792540 GCF_000747805.2 Chaetura pelagica | reverse complement strand
ACTTGAGATAAAGAGGGACCCAGGCTATAGCTCTTCAGAGGCATCTGGGGGAAGTTTCTGACTTATCTCACAAAAAGGGAGAAGCATTCTTGTCATAACTCAAATATATTCTGTTATAACCAGTTTTGGTCCTAAGCTGTTTATGCTCTGGATCTTCCTTCTTTGATGTAGCACAAGCAGTGAGAAAGTGGCAATTGTTACTTCTTTGGAGTGATGCTGACATCTTTCTCCAACATTTGTAGATTATTACAACTTGTGCTTTCTTTTTACTGGTACCTCAGTTTGAGGCGATGGCTGAAAATGAATAACCATTTTCCTGCTTTGCATTACCACTGCATCCTCAGCTTTAAGAGGATTCTCTCCCTTTCATGTTTAGATCTGGTATTACATTTTCTGCTTTATTCATCCTTAAAAGATCAGAAGCCTTTCCCCCTTGCTTTTTAATTTACTTAGAAAAAGCACATTAATTAAACAGTTACATTTGGTTGGTTGAAGGTTATGCATGCTACTTATTTAGCTGGAGGTTTATCTGGCTGTCAGAATAACTTACTGGAGAGATCACAATTTGATAAAAACACTGGTCAACCAATGTGACCTTCAACAGGACCACCTGTGGTGGACCTTATGAGCCAGCCTGTAGCTCTTATCCCTGCCTTTTCTGGCATGATTTTACACACTACTGCACCTCAGGCACACAGTATGCAGCTTCTGTCAAGCCTTCAAGAGACCAGCAGTGTGGTTCAGAAAGTGCTGATAAAAACAGAAGATATTACTCAGAGATGTCCATGTTACATCTTCTTCTAAAGTTTCCAGGGCTGTAAACAGGGGAGGATTGGAACGACCAGACAATCAACTTATGAAACACTGAAAAGGTCAAGATATTGTAATATGCTGTGTTGCACTGAATAAATAGAATATTAAAATTCTGGTGTTTCATTCCTAGGAAAATATATTCCTAGGAAAAAAATGTGCAGTGGCACAAGTATAGAAGCACAGACTTCCACCCTGGTTGCATATATACAAAAACACTGGATCTACTCTAATTCCACCCTGAAAGACAGATTCTTGTGTCATCTTCTTTGGAGGTTGTATTAAGGTTTAATTTTTCAACTCGAGCACCAGAACTTAACCTGGTAGCAGTTGAGGTTGGAATTCTTCCTTCCTTCATTCTTTCTCATAAATTAAATTATGAGGAAAAGTTAAGGGTCAGATGAACCTCTGCTAATCTTTTAACTTCAGCAGCTGGTGTGACAATGTCATGACATTTACATCATAGTTTCTTTCTGTCTCTTATCCTTCATTTGCACTTTACGTTTCACGTGTTACACAGGGGTGAGGAATTCTGCCATTGACTATTGGCTTCATTTTGACAAGTCATCTTTGTTAATTTGGTATACAGATCCCCAGAAATTTAGCTAGGAGTCATTTTCATATAAGAGGAAAACCAGATTTCTGATCTGTAGGTTCCTATATCACTTACAGGCTTTTGAGAAAAAATCCTTCCTCCCAGGTTGTGGTTTCTAAATCTCTGGTCATCGTTGTATGTCTGATTTACTCTAAGTGATGCACAAGATTTTGAAATCTGTGCCCAAATCTGGACCCACTGTTACAGCTGAGGCTGCAACAGGAACATGTGGAGTGGAAAGTCTGTTGTATGTATCTTACAGAAAATAACTCTTCTCTCTACACTGTCTCAGTGTTTGCTCATGCACCACAAGCTTGTATGTGCAGGAAAACTTGCCCATTTAGAAAGTAATTAAATTTGCTAGCTACTCTAGAAGAGAATATGGAATGAGGAAGATGGTGTCTGTCACTTGTCTTCATTTATGGAAAGAAGTAAACCTTGCCCTAAATTCTGTCCTCTTTCACTGTAACTACCAATAAAAATAATAAAAATAAAAATAAAAAAAGTTGAAAGAGGTGGGTGAAGGGAAAGGAAGGCTTTGATTCCTAATAAGCCGGGAAAGTTGAAACAGTGAGGGCTTAAAATAATGCAGGGTCACACTTCTAACAAATTGTCCAGTTTCCAAATTTAATGCTGTCATAATGATTGATAATACATCTAACTATACCAAAGAGGATGTTCTTCAAGTGTAGCCTACTAGAAGTCACTCTTGGAAAACATTTTGTTTTTCACCAGTACACTGAACCTGATTAGCTGCCATATGAGTAATACTTAGTGTCTCTCGCTGCTACCACAACTTCAAATTCTATCTTATTGTTTGGGTGGCAGAAATTTCCTGCCAAATGCCCAAGGTCTGGACCAAAGCCTGTATCTTCTATATTCATGTTTCATCAATACACGATTCATGTTTATGTGCTGTAGATTCCCACCACTGGCTGTAGGTAGCTTTGCCTCCATCCAGGACTGTGCTTTTGGAATAGGGTAAAACACTTTTTGTAGCTTGAGTGGGTGCCAGAGACACCACAAGACAAATACTTGTTGGAATTATAGGGTACTCCATAATGCTCTTCTAATTGCAATCACATTTCAAGAGATCATAAACTATTTAAAGAGATAAAGGTATGGACAATAGACCTGTAAGGTGCTCAGAAATTTTTCCAGAATATTAGAGTTAAAAATGCAGATCAGAAGAGATCCAAGTAATCTGAAAAGCAAAGAACAGAAGAATTAATAAAGGAAGTAAAACCATGCCTATGACCCCCCAAGATGTTTTCTGATATCCATGGCAGTCTGGTGAATTATACAGAAAAAACATGTCTGTCTGCCAGGCAGATCCAGTTATAGGAAAAAATTCTGTTTTCCCATGAAAACTCTGTTTTCAGTAAGAAAGCTAACATATATAACCTCCTCTGTAAACATTACAAAGTCACTCTTCCGTCTTACAAGAATCATATCTTTTATAACACTTTCTTATTGCTATGTTTGCAATATAACAGTGTTCGGTGTTACTGAAACTTAAATAGTTTTGTTTTCCTTCTGTTTTATGAGGGCTGGTTGTTTCGGGTTTTTTTGCATTTAGAAGCAAGTCAACTAAAGATAATTTTCTGTGCCATCTGAGGTTGAAAGTAACAGCATGGAGTCAGAGAGGGCCATTCAGCAGCCAATTTGTATCCCCAGTTGGGAATTCCTTCAGTTGAATGCAGCTGGTATAAACTGTACAGGGTCTGAGGCTAGTAGAAACAGCAGAAATTATTAAAGTGAATTTTCTAGAAATGCTTTAACTATAAAAAGAGTTGAACATGCTGTTTAAGAAGCTGTGAATTTGGCTCAGAGGACTGAAGAGCTTTTCTCCTCTTCAGAGTCAGATTGCAACTGCTGATATAAAAGGAACTGGATGTTTCATCTAGTTTTTCCTGTGAAAAGACCTGGTTTAGACACTTGCAATATTCCTAATTTCTGACCAGTTAGTTTGTTTTGCAGCCACAGTATGATAAAACCAAAAACTGCTGAAAAATTAAGCTATATGTAAAAAAAAGACACTCAGAAAAAAAAAGTGCAGCTTTACTAGTGTTAAAGCTTGTTGTGCTCTTCTCTTTTAATAACTCCAGTTTTAGAGCAGATATTTAAAAAATGGTGGTGAAGTTGTCAGAGATACATCCCTCACCATCCTGTAGAAACCTGTCCACTTCTAAAGTCATTTTATAAGTCCCAGGGCTCAGTAGATTGCCTTCACTCTTAACAACTAAGAGTGAGGGCACTGAAGACTCTATCTTCACTGAGAAAACCCATTTCCAAATTTGCTCAAGCTATTAGATTTTGAAAAATCACATTTGCATGGGTGCTGCAGGGATACCTCACATTTTAGCAGCTCTGCTTTTGGAGGACTCAGACTTCACTGAGTGCTCCTGAGCACCTCACACCTCCACAGCCGGGCAGCTGGGTTGTGCCTTCTCCAGCAGGGGAGAGGGCACCATGATCCCAGCTCTGCAGGGCTCCAAGTCCAAGGTCAGCCTTTTGCTGTAGCTCTGTTCCAAGGTGGTGTCAGTGTTGGAAATGAAGGAGGGAACCTTCCTTTCAGTATCTCTCTACCTGTTACTTAGTTGTGAAGTTTTACTGCCTACACTCACAAGGGGCATTGAAATAGAAAAAACAAAAATTGCCCACGGACCATGATATGCACAGTGTAAGATTGTACTGTGAGCAATTAGGATAAAACATATAACTGAGGAGATGTTCATTAAGTGAGCATCATAAAGCTTGTACACTGGATCTTACAAATTTAAGAGTATGCCTAGGCAAAAATGATCCAATTAAGACGGACAGGCAATTCAAATGGTGGCATTTCCTAATTCTGGAAGGATTGATTTTGTGTTCTTCTTTTAACATAGGGGGGTGTGTGTATGTAGGTTTAGACATAAACAGGGGATTAATATGCATTATCTGCTTCCAGTGAGGATTACAGCCTTTTGGGGATGATTCCTTAGGCTTTAAGGAAAGAGTTGTGGGTCTTGCAGTCATCTTGGAGAAGAGAGGGTGGTAAGACATTCCAATGCAACCAAGAGATTCCCAGAATACAGCAGCTATATCAATACACTAACAGAAAACTGGAACTATTGCAACAGTCCTTGTAGATACTGTGGACCACACTAATAGACAGTGGCTCCAATATCACACTGAAGAATGGGACATACTTTGATTTGGGAAATACAGCAACTAACAGTGATATCTGTAATATAAATAGTGTTTCAGAAAACTTTATAACAAGCCTCATCTACTCATTTGTGGAAAAAAATGCAGCAGGATCTCCTAAAAGGGCCAGTGATGCAGAAAGGAGTCTGTCAACACCTGGAAGGAGGGTGATGCTTACCCAGTGGCTGCACTTAAACAAACAGATGATCTGAAATGACTTATCAAGAAACCAGAGCAACTTCTAATTTTCATTCTCCTGATGAACACTGGAATTTCTTATTCTTCAGAAAGTTACTTCCCTTCCCTCTCCCCCTTATTTTTAAATATTTTTTTCTTTTCCCCGAGTTGTATTCAGGGTGTTAGGTGTCCTGAGCATATTGTGCCCAGGGTTTTGCAATCCAAGTGCAAAGTTCTACACCTGGGTGGGCACAGTCCCAGGTACAAATTCAGGCTGGGGGAAGAATGACTGGAGAGCAGTCCTGAGGAGAAGGACTTGGGGGTGGTAGTAGATGAGAAGCTCAAAATGAGCCACCAGTGTGTGCTGGAGCCCAGAGAGCAACTGCATCCTGGGCTGCATCAAAAGAAGTGTGGCCAGCAGGGCCAGGGAGGTGATTCTGCCCCTCTGCTCTGGTGAGACCACACCTGGAATACTGGGTACAGCTCTGGAACCTTCAGCACAGGAAAGACACAGAGTTGTTGGAGCAAGTACAGAGGAGGGCCACAAAGATGATCAGAGTGCTAGAGCACCTCTGTTATGAAGACAGGCTGAGAGAGTTGGGGCTATTCAGCCTGCAGAAGAGAAAGCTCTGGGGAAATCTTATAGCAGCCTTCCAGTACCTGAAGGGGCAAGAGGAGAGCTGGGGAAGGACTTTTCAGCAGAGAGGGCAGTGATAGGACAAGGGGTAACAGTTTTAAACCGAAAGAGGTTCACCTGTGAGATGTGAAGCTAATGAGCTTTACTAGAATATTCCCATTTAAATACTTTTTCAGATATTAAAGGTTCAGTTGTGATTTTCCATTTGGGCATGAAAATATATGATGTGTGTGACATCAGATTACAATGCTTTCCATGCTGAGTAAAGAAGGTTTTGCATTTTGTTTTATAGCAGAAAATACAGAGAATATGCAGCATGGCTGAGTTAACATTTAGAGAGAAACACCAGTGTTTGAAGCTTTCAGACTTTTTAATATAGCTGTAACAATACATTTTGTTTTTATTTTGCTTTTAACACAACATACTTTGGGGATGAAGAAGCACTCTTGCTACCACTTGACTCTGGAGTCTTATAAACAGGTTTTAGTCTGAAATGGGGACTTAGAGTACAAAAGGTGCTAATGTATTTGACTAGCAACTTCATATAAATCTTTATGGTTGGTAGGAGACTCCTCCAGTCTTTGTGGTGAGGTCACACGTTATATGGTGATATAATTTTGAAAGGACTGAAAGTCCACAGGGATAAAATATTAGTTTGCCTTTGTAAGCTCATCCTTGTTTGGTCATTCCACTTACATAAACGTATGTTAGCTAAGCTAATTGATGGCATTTGAATATACAAGCTAAGATATTGCAGTTTCAAACTACTGCATCACTGCAGTTATCCTAAGTATCACTGAAATAATTTTACATTCAATCTAATGTAAATGAAATCAACACACTTGTTTATGCCTGTTAGAATATTTTGTTTATATGTTGTAGGAAAAAACTGTAATGTAACTAATATGTGCAGGTTTTTTTCCAAACTTTTGCAAATTAATTCACAGACACCTTGAGAACACTTAAACACTGATATACTTTCAGTAAGGAACCACATTTTTAATATTTTAAAGGTATAACTATGAAATTTATTCTAAAGCTGTCTGAGAATCACCTTTTTATTATTCACCATTGTTTGTTAGTCATGTGCCCTGCAATAAAAGGAAAAATAAACAATCAGCTAGGCATTTTGTCTGCAAAACTGTGAAAGTCATTGTGGAAACTCCTTACTAATAGGTAAACTTTCAAGATACTTTCTCTGTTCTGAAATATCTCTTTCTAGAAAACTGGTTAGTGTTGCTGTGTCAGAGATGGGCTCATAAAACTGGTTGAGGCACAAGATGGAGAGGTTGAGCCTAAGAACAGTAAAATATGCTACCCATTTGCAAACCTCTTTTTTTTAAAAAAAAACAAACAAACAACAACATCACAAACAAACAGCAATTGTAAATTAGTAGTTGGTGAAAAGGAGGTGGGAGCCTTGTCCACAGTGGCATCTGTTTTGGTGTGGGGGCTCAATGCGTTGCACTGACAGGAGTGGCTGAGCAGCTGTGGCTGCACCACCAGGTCTGATCTTTGTCCTGGCATAACAAAATTACTCCACAGTACAGTGAAAACTGTTACACTAACCAAACTGTACTTCTGTCAGCATGAAGTGCATCTACATTAGAGGCCTCTGCTGGCACATCTCTGCTGTAAAAAAATTACAACTCCAACCCAATTAACCTTTCAGGGAGAAGCCTTGCAGCACAGACTCTGCCCTGATAACTCACTGCCCTGTGCCTGCCATGCACTGAAAGAAATCACCTCCAAGCTACCCACTCTGGAATTGTCTTTTCTACAAGGTGTCTGTCACCTGGAATCTCCCTTCATGGATCTGTTGCCTCGTTATTCTAAATTTAAGATAGTCAGCCTCCCTCTTGTCATACACCTTTAAGAAAAGGCAGCCTCAACTGTCACATTATTTTTTACTGTGCTTTGCAAACTGTGATCAAAATCCATCCTGTTTTATTCTGCTAGGAACACTGCAAGTTATGGTATTTGGAAAACTGGACTCCTGGAAATGTGGTTATGATTCCTGCCTTTTGGTGAGCCCTTTATGATAGCCTTTGTTCTTGCTTAACACTAAGCTCTTGCTAGGCTGCTGGCTGTTGTATTTTTTTTGTTTCTCTTGCTTTCTTAAAAATAAATGGCTAGCTGAAATCCCACAAATTATTTGGTATGGGGAAATGCCAAACAGCTCAGTAGGAGAACTTTTGTGTTTCTTTTGTTGTTTTTTTTTTCCCTCCTGCATCCAAACATGGTTGTATTAGCTACTTCCTTCACCTCAAGCCCCACAAACAATGTAGGATCTGCTGGAAATAGCAGTTTCAGCTACAGCTATGCCAACCAGCAGTGCTGAATATCTGTGCAAAATAAAGAGCTGTAAGGCCTAAGCTGCTGATAGTTTGAAGAGGAAGTTTTTTCAGTGATCCACAGGTGTCCTGAAGGCCAGTAACTGCAAACCATCTTACCTAAATCTACCACTTATAATGTGTCCTTCCTTCTCTAGCTCTTAGGGGAAGAAGGATGAGAAAAAAATCACATTTTTTTCTCCAGGGGAGGAATGTGGAAGCTTTTGTACTTGGATATTACTCACTGGTCTTTTTCTTCTCCCACTCTTGCCTTCCTTTCTCCTGCAGTAGCATAGAGCTCCTCTTTATAGGTGTTTAAGGCAATCACCTGAAGACTTTTTTCTCCACATTTCCCCTTCCTGGGAGCTGGAGCACACAGGGTGTTGCCTGCAGCAGCAAGGCAAAGATGGGGTTCCTTTGTGTTCTGCAGGCAGTCATTTTTCAGAGCTGGAATAACTTAGGAGCCCCATTTCCACCAGCCAAAACTTGTGGAATATAAGGACAAAAAATATCCCTTTGGTGGTAGGTCCAGAATCAGCGACCAAGAGCCAAGAGGGAGTTTGTGGTGGGAGACAGGTCACACACAAGCAGGACAGAGAAGGCCAGCACATGAGGGGTGAGCATGGAGACTGAGTAGGGCAGAGCTAAGTGGTGGCAATGCCACACTGTCCACCTGTCCACTCTCTCATGCCAAATCCCACTTCTGCCTGTGAGTGGCAGCTGTTGGCACCGCTCTGTCCGTGGTTGGTCTGTCCGTGATGGGTCCAACTTACAGTTTCCAGGATGGTGGGGAGTCCTGCAGGCCAAGCTCCCTTGTCAGGACTGCTGGGCTTGCCAAACACTTGACTAAGTGAACACAGGGAGCGTGATCAGTTTCAGAACTGTTTGTTGTCTTTATTGAGTCATTTAACTGCAGCTAAAAATCCTAAGTGCCCAGCTGGGGCAGAGGCAGTGTGGAGTGTGTGTTAGGAAGTTTTCATCCCCCTTTCACACATTTTGTACCCTTCCTTCCCTTTTGTCTGTCCTCACTGCTTACATGACAAGCTCTCAGAGGCTGGGGCTGCCTCTTCTTATCCGTGTCTGCGTACGGCGCTCGTTGCAAACCGAGCCCTGTTGAGGCCTTTGGATCCTGCTGTTACGTATATAATAATTCATAACGCCCGGGGCTACGCACACCCAACACTTCGCTCCCCCTCCTGCGCTGCCCCTGCGGACAACCCGCAGCTCGGCTCATTCGCTCCCGGCCCCCGCGGGAAACTTTCGGTTCCAACAGGCACACCCAGCCGGCCCTGGGCGGCGGGGGCAGCGGCACCCGTCGAGCACGGCCCCTTTAAATTCCAGCTGTGCGGCGGGGGCAGCACCGCTGGC
>NW_009954190.1:762195-782351 GCF_000747805.2 Chaetura pelagica | reverse complement strand
TGGGCGGGCAGGCGACAGCCCTCGCCGTCGCGTCCGAGGGGAGAAGGGTAGAGTAGCCCAAAGCAGCCCCAAACTGGGAGCCGCGGTCTGGGTGCCCTCCCCACCCCTTCACCCCCCCACCCCTCGAGGAAAGCACGTCGTGGAAACCTGTGAACAGATCAGTCTAGAAGCTTCTCCGTCCATGACCCGCTCTTTGCCTGTCTGCCTGGGCCCGTCCTGAGAAGTTGAGGATGAGGACTTGTCTTCTTGCCTCTGCCTTGATGTTGGGTTGGCAACAGCGCTGGTGGCCCCATGGGTCCTGGGCTGCCCCCCAGCACCAGCCCTGCCCCACAGCCTCCTCACCCTGCCATACACCAGCATCTCCCCTGCCTGAGTGGAAAGGGCCCCACAGCTTTGGGTTAGGTGATGAGGACTTTTTCCAGTTGCTGTCATAGTGTGTTGGTAGTGCCGTGGCTTTGCCAGGTTGGTAGTTGTTCACCGAACAGGTCTCTGCTAAAACTTGCTGTTGCCTGCTGTCTTCCCCAGCCTGCTGGGTTTCATCCCTTGTGTTTTCGCCCGTGCCTTGGTTTGGGAGGGGGGGAATTGTCATTTTTTATATCGGTTTGCACTGAGAGCAGTGAAGAGATGAGTCTGGTCAAGGCTTTTTGTTTCTGTCATAAGTGATCAATAATCATCTGGTGGTGAGATGATCTTATTACAGAAGAAGCCGAAGTGCACACTGAGAACAGCTGAAATACAAGGTCAATAACTCTCGGGTTACCAACATTAAACCTGCTTTGCATATTTGAAGGTGACGTATTCCTTTCAAAGTAAAGGCAACTTCATGCTTCTGATGAGCTTTATTTTCAGTGTAAATAACGAGCACGGAGTTAACATAAGAAACCAGCCTTGCTTTGGTGAAGATTATCTATACTAAAACATCCCTGGACCTTTAAAAATCGGTTTCTTTAGGCGAGGTGGGCAAGGATTGCAGTCGTCTTAGGTGAGAAGAGTTTTTTGTAGCTCCCAATACAAAGGTTGGTTTGTTCCTAGTGCCCAGCAACTGCTACAGGCTTTCCAGACACAAAAGAAAGGCGTAGTCTGTGGCCTGAAGATCGTGCATGCTAAAAAGGCAGTCAGCTGGAGGGTAACGCGGATCACCAGGCAGCTCTGCTGCTGCCTAATAACCAGCTTCATCCTGGGAAATGTAACAGCTCAGCCTGACAAGTAATTTGTGCGGAGGTGCTGGTGGCTCAGAGGGGACGGCTGTAAACCTGGGGTCGAGCTTCGGTGGCCGCGGGATGAGGAGCCGGGGCTGCGAGGGAGGGAGCCTGGCCGGGAGGAGGCACCGGGGACAGGTGAGGCAACCGCGCCTGGAGAAGGAGACAGAGGCAGCGCTGGAGCGGGGCAAGGAATGACACGTGAAAAGGGAGCAGGGCAGGTAATCAGCAGGGGAAGAGGTTATGTGGGGACTCGGAGCCCAACATAAAAAGCTTGAAGTAATGAGTTTAATCTACAAAATCTAGTGCTTAAATTGTATGTGCTTGCCAATTAGCAAACCATTCTGCAAGTCAGAATGGAATTCAGATCCTATCTTGGTGAATGTATTGACTCTGGAGTGCTGCAAGGGAAAAAAAATAAAATCTTTCCTCTTTCTCCTGCTGTGGGGTTTAAATACGAACAAAAATCAGATCTGAGAATTGAGGAACCTTCTAACATACTCACTTGCTGGAGTTCACGTTCTGTTTAGCCTTGACTCCCACGGTTAAAATAAAAAATCCCTGTGGTAATATGGTTTCAGGAGACCAAATTCAGAGCAGTCACAGGGCATTTTCACCAGTGAATGTTGCAGTGCATTGTGAGGAGGGGTCATCATCACACACAGTATGGATTAAAGTGCAGATGTGCTGCTGTTACCTCGCAGAGAGCATGTACCCCATACAAAACACTTGGAGTGCAATGAGGGAGTCTATAGCCCCTCTAAAAACCACTTTATATTGCACATATATAAAAGAGTTGCAGCATAACCTGTATTCTACTGCATTAAAGAGTATGTTCATGTATGTATTAGTTTGTGTGTCATAATAGTTTTCAAAATGGCTGAATTATGTTGATCCAATTTAAAAAAAATTCAACATAATTGCTTAAATTAGTTTAAATTTCTGCTTGAGAGAACAGTAAAAATAATTTCAATTTTATATCACTTAAGCAACTAGCTGCAATAATTCATAGGAACTGACAGAACCCTTCATAAAGCTATTGTCTCACACAGATTTTACTGGTATGGACTTGGGAAAAGTAGAGAAGAATCAATGCCAGAAATTGCCACCAAGATCAGCACTGTGGGCAAGAAAATTTACAGCTGTATTTCAGAGTCTGGGAATGTTTAGATGGCTAGCATTAATGTGGTTTATACTACAGATTTATTGTGTTTTGTAGCACAGGGATGTAATAGTACAGAATTTCTCATATTCTTAAAGAAGTGTCATATAATTCATGCTAACTTTTGCAGTTAAGATCCCTATTGAGATGAATCAGAGGTGTATGGCTGGGAGATGTGTAGCTGTTTTTTTTTAATAGGGAATCTGACTTGCACCCATGCATGTGTTTTTTTTTAATTTTTTTTTTTTAATTTTTTTTTTTTAATTTTTTTTTTTTAATTTTTTTTTTTTAATTTTTTTTTTTTAATTTTTTTTTACTAGCTGCCTGTGGTATCATTTGCACGTGTTGATGGAGCAATCTGCCTGAGAGCTGTCAGAATTCACATGTGCAGAACTAGTTTGTTTATATGTAGATCAGTTATTACAGGAAAGTGAATTGTGTGCCTAGAAAGTTGTTTCCACAGATGGATGCTGGCTGCTGAAAACTGGGTCCTAGGGCCAAAAATATTACTGTGGTTTTGATTACATTCTGCATTCAGCTTATGTTAGTTGGTATAATATACATAGCAAGGCTAGGCTTGCTGTTAAAATATTTCAGATTTTGTCTAAAAAAAGTCAGAGCCTTACCCAGATGCTCAGCATTTTCCTGACAATCATTATAAGAAAGACTATGGTAAAACTTCCTCACAGAAGCATTTTGTAGAAAGATGTAATATGTAATGGTAATTGCTTTAAATCTTAATGTTTCTTTTCTAGTCTTGAAAATGTCTGCATTCAAATAGCACCTCTTTACTCAGTTATTTTTTTCCCGCTTTCCCATCTATATTTAGAATCTTACCTATTTAACTGAGTGATCAACGTGGGGTCTTCTGTTAGCTGAACAAAGACAGTCAGGGTAATGGGAGCATGTATGGGCTTCTCTTCTCGACTGGACATTAGCAGACCAGGATTTGGCCTTCAGTCCCACCTCTGAGCATCCCCCAGGGCTCACAAGTCCTGGTGCCCTGCCCTTCCAGTCCTCTGGAGCTGAACTCTTTTGAGGCATCATAGAAATCCTGTACAGGCCTAAAGCATTTAAGAAGCCAGTCCTTTTCCTGACAGAGCTTCTTGGTCCTCACTGGCTATTTGGAGCACTGCTTCACATGGTTGTCCTCACACAAATCAGGTGTTCTCAGAGGAGCTCAGTGATGGATGGTGCAAACATTGATGCTCCCTTCTACATAACCATGTACATTCAATTCAGGAATATGGATGTAAAAGTGGCCTTTTCCAGGGAAATGGAACCAGATGATCCTAGGGCCTGATGAGCTTTAGCTCTGTTAACTTCAGTGGAAGGACATGTTCAGGCCTTTCAGGAATAGGCAAGCAAATGTCACTTACTGCAGTGACTAGTTCACATTTTTTGTATTTCAGTGGAATCTAGAGAACTCAGTCAGGCTCACAGAGCAAATATATTCCACATCCAGACACTAAAATCAGTGGGCAAATGAGACAGAAATGTCCTTGTGGACTAATTCCGAGACACACGGATGAGGAATGTAAGAAAAATAAGGTCGTGGCATTATGTCTACTGATATGTTGATTACTCTCCATCTCTGAACTTAATTTAAAAAATAATTATTGTATTCTGTTATCTGACAATACAGTAATTACTGATTGGTTTATTTGTACACATCATACAGCAGCAGTGGGTGCTAAGATGGAGTTTGAAACAGAGGTGGTCCCAGTTAGTGCTCGGAGAGTAGCCCACCGATGATACCTTTCAGATGGAAGCATTGAAAAGAATGGAGTAGTAACTGAAAGCTGCTGAAGGAACAGTGTTGGTGAAGAAAGTGAAGAATTGTCCTGAAGCAGACAAAGATTTGCTTAAAGTTAAAAAAGCTGTTAAATATCCTAGGAAAAAATGCTTGACTGAGAGCTGGCAGCAGTAGAAACAGTTACTGTTTCACCAGATTTTAATGAATCTTCTGTCAGTGACAAATAGAAAAACTGAGGGTTTTTGATTATTCAGAACCATACTCATAGAGAACTAAAATGTAATCCCAGTGTCCTTTTAAGTGGGATATCCTGCAGTGTTTTAAATAATTTGATTTGGAGAGAAAATATATCAAATGTGTTTACATGTCATAAAAACAACAGAAGCTATTCTTCATATTAGATTTATTACATATATACCTTCTTCTATGTGGAAAAAAATAGATAAATGTGCTGTTTCTCTCTGTGCTATTGACATTTTCATTGGCAAGATAATGGATGCTGTTTGAAACAAAATGGTTTGCTGAAGACTAGTAGAATCATTGTTTTAGGTTTGGAAAGACATATCTTGCACAAGGAAGATGGTACCATCTGTAAATGAAGCATTAATCAAATTTAGAGTTACAAATCTGAAATTATGGTACAATTACCTTTTTCAGGAGTAGTTACTGTGTCGAGGGTTCTGTTTTGCTCATATTTGTCTATATTTCACAATGATGTCAATTACCTCATACAGTGAAATGTTACTTTTTCTCAAGTGTGTAGGTAACATGTAGCTTTTTTTGGCCAGTAGGCTGAATTTCACCTGACATTTAAACAGAGTTCCATGTCTGCCTCCATTTTATATAATGTCAATTTAGTCAGAAAACAGAGTTGAGGTAACATGGCAATTTGGAAAAGCAAGTTGAAAACAGAAATGTCTCATAGTTCATTATGAAAAAATATGTTTTCTGCAGATGAAGAGGTTTTATGGTAAAACTGTAGCTGGATTATAAAATTTTCACCTTTGGTCTTTGGACTATGTCCTAAATGCATTGTTATTAAGCCATAAAAACTTGAAAAGGTGGAGAGAAATACAGTAAATTATCAAAATTTAAAATAATCTTGACAAGCCAGCAGTTAAAAATTGTTTAAGGAAGAGCTGATGAATTTGCAGAGGAACCCAAGAAGATAAAGGTTACTATGGTCTATTTAGGGACACTGCAAATTCAGGCAGCATCGCTCTCCTGGAAGTAGCAAATCCAAATACCCTTGCAGAAAGTCTTCACTTGCAACAGACGAAGCTTATTAGTCATCCAAACCACCAGAATAGTTAAAGCAAGAGTCAATATATCTTGGAATATTCACTGCATAATTGCTTTAGTCATTTAAAAGCATTTCAATATGCATAGGGCAGTGAGTTACACTACAAAATATTAGGGTCCAGTAAAATCACTATTATTTAATTTTGAAGCTTTATCTGCATGCCACAGATACCAGCTCCTGTAGAGCTTATATGTTTTGGGCAATCATTTATTTAAGACACCTCTGAGGAACCTGAACAATGCAATTCTGAAGAATATAAGAAGGGGGTACCTTTGCATGTTGGTGTTGTCACAGTAAGACCGCGTAAAGGTGAAAGAAAGCAGAGTACACCACATCAGCACAGAAGCACACCACATTTTCAGAGTGCTTTGTTTAGGATGCAAGCTGCTTATGATGTGGGGGGGTGTGGGATTAAGGAAACCTAATAGTAGTTAATTCAGGAGCAGTAATAAGTGAACTAGGCCATTTCTTTAGAGGTCTGAGAGAAATCTGTTTTTATTCTGATTCTAGGAAACACTGTTTATGTAACCTGTTGTCCTTTCTTTGAAGTATGAAAGCAGTCTGGTGGTTCTGTGTCACTGTGATGCAGAGGTAATGAAGGCAAACCTTCTCAGACTGTCACCACATTGTTATTATTTTGTTCATTGGAGATGATTTCAGCAATGAAGCAAAACAGCTCTGCATTGATAAGCAGGTTTAAGCTGGACAACTGGGTAGAAAGAAACAGTCCCCAGTGGTCAGTTTAAAACCACCCCGCTGAGATTTTTGCTGTTTGCAGAATTAAGTGCCCAGATCATGAATGACTTCTAAATAAAAGCAATAGCTGCTTAGATTTTTTTCGTTGCTCCCTCTGCCTGACCCTAATCAGCCTAGAAACCATCTTAAGGCACATGGACAGGGAGGTGGTTCGAGGTGGCCAGCATGGTTTCAGCAAGGGCAAGTCTTACTTGACCAACCTAGTGGCCTTCTATGTTGGAGTAATTACATCAGTTGACAAGGGAAGAGCTACAGATGTCATCTACCTGGACTTCTGTAAGGCCTTTGATACGGTCCTCAGCAACATCCTTCTCTCTAAATTGGAGAGATATGGATTTGATGGGTGGACTGTTCAGTGGATGAGGAATTGGCTGGATGGTCATATCCAGAGGGCAGTGGTAAACAACTCACTGTCTAGATGGAGATCAGTGACAAGTTATGTCCCACAGGGGTCCGTATTGTGACCAGTACTGTTTAGTATCTTCACCAATGACATAGACAGTGGGATCGAGTGCACCATCAACAATTTTGCAGATGACACCAAGCTGAGTGATGTGGTTGGTACATCTCAGGGACAGGATGCCATCCAGAGGGACCTGAAAAAGCTCAAGGAGTGGGACCATGTGAATCTCATCAGGCTTAACAAGGCCAAGTGCACCTAGGTTGGGGCAATCCCAGTATCAATACAGGCTGGGGGATGATGGGATTGAGAAAAGCCCTGAGGAGAAGGACTTGAGGGTACTGGTTGATGAGAAGCTCGACATGAACTAGAAATGTGCACTTGCAGCCTAGAAAGCCAACCATGTCCTGCGCTGCATCAAAAGATGAGACCAGCAAGTCAAGGAAGGTGGTTCTGCTCCTCTGTTCTGTTCTGGTGAGACCCCACCTGGAGTCCTGTGTCCAGTTCTGGAGTCCTCAGTACAGGAGAGACATGGAGGTGTTGGAGCAAGTACAGAGGAGGGCCACAAAAATAAAGAGAGGGCTGGACCACCTCTCCTGTGAAGACAGGCTGAGAGAGTTTGGGTTGTTGAGTGTGGAGAAGAGAAGGCTCCAAGGAAACCTTATTGCAGCCTTGCAATATTTAGAGGGGGCTCATAAGAAAGATGGGCACATACTTTTTAGCAGGGCCTGTAGCAATAGGACAAGGGGTAGTGGTTTTAAACAGGAAGAGGGTAGATTTAAATTGGTATTCTGGTTTGGTTTGATGGGTTTTTGGTAGTGAGGGAAGGGCCCTAGGAGTGGCTGTGGTAAGAAGCTGAGAAGATCCCCCTGCTCCAAAACGCCCAAGGAGCCATTAGAGGGACAATAGATGTGCCTCAGCGATTAGCAGATGAAAGAAGGGATATAACACCTGAGCAGACAAGAACTTGAAGGAGAAGAGCTGTGCTGGGAAAGGAGAGTGGTGCTGGTGGTTGGTGAGGAAGAAGGGGAAGAAGGTGCCCAAGCAGAAGTTTCCCTGCAACCCTTGGCGAGATGGCAGGTGTCCCCCTGCACTCATGGAGGGATGTGGTGGAACATTCCATGAAGGCACCAGGAGGGATGAACTTGCCCAGTGGACTTGGATTTTGTGGCCAGAGGATTTGCTGCCAGTGGTCTCTGATTGTGCAGCTTTGGAAGACCCCAGTGCCAGGGGAGTTTGTTCCCGAAGCAGCCCCTGACTCTGTGGGAAGCCCAGGCTGGAGCAGCTCCGGACCTCGTGGGAAGGATTCATGAAGGAGAGGTTCGTGGAGGACTCTCCTGTGGGAGGGACCCCGTGGGGAAGCAGGAAAGGACTGTAAGGAATCCTTCTTCCTGAGGAGGAAGGAGCAGTAGGAACTACCAGCCTGTGAAGTGACTCTAAACCCCATCCCCTGTCCCCCTGTGCTGCTGGGGGAAGGAGGGAGAGAAACCAAGAACAGTGATTTGCGCCCAGGAAGAAAGGAGGGGTGGGGTAACATATACAAGCCCTGCTCTGTGTGTTGTGTGTGTCCCATGTATGTTTGATTAGTGTGAAATTAAATTATTATTTTTTCCTGAAGTTGAGTCTGTTTTGCCCGGGACCTTAATCAGTGAAGAACCCTCCTTGCCCTTTGTCTCAACCCATGAGCTTTGTCCTCCTCATCCCAGAGTGTGTGTGAGGGGGGAGTTGAGTGAGTGGCCATGGGGCTCTTCCTTTGCTGTGTTGGCCCCAAACCACGACAACTGGACATAAGGAATAAACTTTTTATGATGAGAATGGGTGGGGTCACTGGAACAGATCCAGAGAAGTGGTAAATGCCCCATCCCCAGAAACATTCAAGGTCACGTTGCGTGGGACTCTGAGCAACTTGAACTATTTGAAGATGTCACTGCTCAATGCAGAGGTGGGTGAACTAGATGATCTATAAAGGTCCCTTCCAAGCCAGACTATTCTATAATTCTGTGTTTCCAAAATGTTTAATAACTTATAACTACAGTCCCATCCTGTTTCACCACCATTGTTGCCTGTTTGATGGTCTTCAAACATAAGTATGTCTTTCACACCAGCATGTTATTGACATAGCAAAGAGAGTCATGGCATGACATTCCAAGTCACAGCTCCAGTCATTCAGTGGAACATTCTTTGATGACTCTCTGAAATACCCAAAATTCCCATTTACTGCCTGTATTTTGGTGTGGGTGCTGCTTCTTTTTCTTCTTATCTGACACAATTCTGCAAATGAATTTCACAGAATACAGTAACAAAGTTTTTTCCCCCTTTCTTGATTTGTCCAGCCAATGTCATCTCTCCTAAAATGAGGAAAGTTCTTCAAAAAAGGGAAAGGACAAGCAGCAAAGGCAGCAGAAACTAAGACCTTGTCAGCAGATGTGAAAGCAGTTGAAGCTAGGCTAATTAAAGCTCCTCTGACTCTGAATATCCAAATGAGCCTTTGAATTTTTGAAAACTTATGTTTGAATATGCCAAGAAAAGGAAAAACTAATAAGATAATTGGAGCATTGGAAGACCAAACATTTTACTTAGGGATTTTTTTTGTTTGTTTGTTTAAAGTTAGGGGAAACAGAGCAGGAAATTTGTTTCTGGAGAAGATCTGTAGTTTTTGCTTAAGGGCCAGGCTCTTGGTTTCATTGTAAAGAGTTTCATTGTAAAGGACTGATAGCACATTCATTTGCATATATAATTTTATGGACATTGCTTCCACCTGTTTAATTTTTCCGTCCTCACAGCACTCCTGCCAATACGAAGGGTCAGCAGTGCTCTTGAGCATCTTTGGGTTACATGACCGACCTCCAGCCTAACCTCTCTCTTTCTCTAGTGCAGAGACAAGGGAGAACCAAAATCTACTACACGAATTGCTAAGTGCTCCTTTTTGGCACATGCTGAACTGAAAAGGCATTTTAGTAAGTTTTTAATAAGTAGCTAAAAGGAGTTGTATGAGAGGACTTCTATTACTTAACTTACTATAAGCTTAGTAGGAGAAATGTACCCGCTTGTTGATTAATGTCATAGTCTATCATCTTATAATAATTAAGAGATGAAAGCAAAATTACAGTCTGCATCACTCTCTCTTGGATTAGAGTTGGCTAGTAAACAGCAGTGTTATGAAAGTCTTGAATATGACAGTGGTGCTAAAAAAGATGCAAGAGAGAGATTGAGCTTAACATAGATGCACTATTAGTCTAGATGTCTGTGTACCAATGACATTGAAATCCATATTTTCCACAGTGCTATTGAAAGGATGTTTGTGTTCTTGTGGTCATTTTGTTATGTCTCTGTAGCTGCTCATTTTCAGCAAGAGTAAGTTTTAAACATTTGCTTTAACACTGGGTAGGTTTTGACTAAAGCTCTGTAATTTATTTTTAAAAGGTATACTACATTAGAGACCAAACATAAATTTCTCTCATTTACAGTAGGTTGGCTGCAAGATAATTATCTGTGATCTCATCCATAGAGGAATCAATTAAGAATCCTTGCTACTTACTAACCTTGCTACATACTTAACCTTGATACTTACTAACCCTTGCTATCCATTTTGTGCAGTTTGACAGAAGATTAAGTTTTAATATATTTGATACGTATTTCACTTTTTTTTTTTTTTGGGAATTTATAAATGCCTCTTTTGTAAGAGATACTTGTGGATCCATGTAATTGCATGTTGTCTTCTTGCATTGTATATTGAAAAGAGTGAACACTATTATAGGTAAAAAACTAAGTTACTTCAGCTGTCTTGTGGGTGTCAAGTAACTAATTTGGAGATTTCTGGCTGACTGCCTGTGCAATCCAGGAAAACACTTTCAGGCTCTGTGTACTTTTTGTGCATTTTTTTGGATTGCTTTTTCATTTTTTATTTGTTAATTGTAACCTTAGAAAAGTGGGCAGCCATGCTGGTTACAGTGTTGGCTATCTGATGGGTTAAATGTTGAGCAGTGAAGTAGTGAACAGCTTTGAATTTGTATTTCATCAAAATAACCCTTTGAAATAAAGGCAAGAGTGAAATCAGTCTCATAAAGCTGTTGTCACTATTGCCTGTTGCCAGACTGAAGAAAGCACTACAATTATTCAGGTTTGATTGGACACAACTAGAAGGATTAAATCCTAGTGATTCTGCCAGACATAACTTGTCTGGTTGCTTCTACTGAGTTTATCACCATGGGAAGTTGTTTTGTTTTGTTTATAAGATAAAGGAATCTGGTGAAGCTTTTGGAGATAACAAAAAATTACTGATCTGGAATCCTTGGGTTCAGCTGCACATGTTAAATTTCAGAGTAGTTTCCAGTTTTGGTATTAGTTGCCTGTGAACTGACCACTGGAAGACTCCAGAGAGAATTAAGTTCTCCAGATATTATTAAGGCTCATTGCAAAAATTTGCTAGCATCAATGACATGATTAAAGACCAGATTTAGGCCAGGTGTGGGCCCATGACATTCCCAAGTGTACAAACTTATAAGCACTTTTCCAAACATTGCTTACAATACAGTTACAGGCTGTTAGCAGATCTACTCCTCCTTATCTTACCCAGCCTCTGATGAAAATTTGGTACAGTAACTTCATGTCACATAATTCAATGATGCTAAAATAGGACAATTCATTCCCTTTCCTCTCACATTTTATTTCTTTCTATTAAATAAATTTCAGGCTCAGAAGTAACAAGGGAGTTGAGTTCGTGACCTGAATATAGCTGAGCTTTACCTGCAGATTACTTCCAGTCCCATCATATGTTCCTTCCATTTTCAAACTACAGCTCTCACTAGTAATATCACATCAGTTTTTCATGCAGAGGTTTTGAGGCACTGAGTTCCAACCATTTTCATTTTATGATGATCAGTCAATGCGTGCAAGTCAAATCCTGATTTATTCCAGCCATCAAGTGGCAAAGATTCTCGAGTATTTGGACTGCAAGCAATATGTTATGCCAGAAGCAGACAACTTTTCTGATGCTCCAGCATGTGAGTTGCAATCTTCACATGGTGAGAGCCACAGAACTGATGTCTGCTTGAAGAGTGATTGGGGCAGGTAAGGTTTTTATCAGGAAGGAGATGGAGGTGGCCTCCCAAAGTCTGACACACTGTCCCTTACAGACAGGTGTGGTCCTGTTCTGACTTAACAATTGCCTCAGCATAATTTCTTAGCTCAAGTCCTCTCTTGCAGGATCTGAACTGCTTGGCAGTTTCTGTATAGCCCCACTGTGAGACTTACACTGGAGGTAATGCCAGATGGTAGGTAGTACCATACTTAGTGGTAGGTATGCAATTTACTCGCTGCTGCTTCATTGTTGCACTGACACAGAGGATTTTCAATATATGCCACCACAGACAGCATAAGTCAAGGTTAGCCTGATGTTAAGGCAGTTATTTAAAATGCATATGCACTGCTGCTGAAGTTGGCAGTGTAGATCAATGAATTATTTTTTCTCAGAATTTGTGGCACTTATTAAGAACAGATAGAAACACAAAAAAATGTGGTATTTTTGGAAGCAGTTAGTAGGAGAAAGGTAAATGGGGCCCAAGGCGATGTTTTATATTCTATTTTTTAAAAAATTAACTTCAGACAAAAGACTTGGTGTTTGGTTTAAACAATAAGAATGCCCAGCCCTAGCTGCACATGTGTTAACAGCTCCCAGGTGTTCCTATGCTGTCCTGGGGAGCACACAAGAGACATTTCCAGCATTTTACTGCTGGAGGCATTGTCCTTCTTCTATTCAGCCCTCTCATTCGTGGCTCCTATGAGATAAAATGACCAATAGCGTTCAGTGACCCACGCCACCACTTTGAGAGCCTGAAATAGATTTTCCTTTTCTCGGATGTGAAAATCCTGACTGGCCTACAATCTATTGCCTGAAGTGTGCAAGAGACCTAACAGCAGATATGAAGGCACTGATGTTTAAGACAGCAAAAATCTGTTTGCAGTGCTCCACTAGGCTCATAATAAGATGTACACCTTGCTGGACAAAGACCAGTGCATGTGCAGGGCCTTCCCATCCAGGGTAATGCAGTGTAACTCCCCAGCAGAAAGGATTTTAGCAATAAGGTTAACAGCTGTTACTAGTACAGGTGTTAAATATGTCCAGCACCGCTAAAGAAATATGTTCTGGATTTACATATCATAGATTTATCTGTGATCATGAATATGAGTTCACATCTGAGAATATTCACCAGGATGCTCCTCTGGAAACAGATCCATTGATATCTAGCTGCTAAAATCAGTTTTGTCTAAGTTGCTCCTCTTCAAGAGAAGTTATAAATTCATCTGGTTTTCTTCTTCAGCAAAGTGTATTTTCAGAAGAGTAGAATAAAACCTAATTAGGAACCTGCAGGTTCTGTCAGTCCAGCCAACCTTGGTGCTCCAGAGATCAGAGGTGCTACCAGCTGAGCTGCAGAGGTAGTTGGATGTCACTTAATTTTTTTTTTATCTTCTCAAACTTAATCACTTAATGGAGTTTGAGAAGTATTTTCAGGGAAAACTGAACAGCCCTTGTTTTCACTGTTGAAAAGATTGCTTAGGAAGAATCTTCCTTCTGTAAATACCATAATAATTCTAGAGGTTTCCATTGCATCATGAATACAGTTCAGGCAGAATTAAAAAAAAAAATCGACTTGAGGAATGAAAGAGATGTATTCTACTGATAGGTTTGTTCTACCTTTCAGGAAGAACAGTGGAACAAATTCTATGTTAACTTGTGACCCTTTTAATATCTTTTCTTTTTCCTATTGGTATGGCAATGCTTTTGTAACTTGTCAACTCCTATTTCATAGTTTATAGGTATGTAAAGAATATGCAGGGACAGCAGCTGCTTCATTCTCTTTGTTTTGCTTCGTTTTTTCATGTGAATATTATAGAACACACATTTGGAGAGGGACTGTTTTGTGGTGTTTGCACCCCAAACCATTATTGCTTTTTCTTACTGAAGATTTCTGACACCCCTTTCGATAGTAATTTTAATTGATTTCCCAATTATTAAGAATATACCAACTCAGATGTTCTAAACACAAAATGGTAAAGATTGTTCAGCTGCAATTACAGCCACAGTCGGTGCTCAAAAGCACCGGTGAATGTCTACGGTCGCATAATTTAAATAATGTAAATCTATCTTGGACTAAAACCAAAATCTGCTCCATAGCACTGGACTATCCTCTTGCTTATGGTACTTTTATTGTGGTGTGATGTTGGTGTCTTCAAGTTACTAGTGAAACTAGTCTTTTCATCTTAAAAAAACCAAACTAAACCTGGACAAACTCTTTAGAGAAGTGAAACCATTTTATCTCTCTAGTGGTCATTCCCTTCAGGCTTTGGAACAGAAGGCAAGGCCTCTTTTCTATGGAGCAGTTCTCTGAAGATTAAGTGAAAAATAATTGCTAGTTTCTAGTTGTGCAAATCAGTGGGACACAAGGGAAAAATAATTGGGGGGATGTTGAAAGACAGGGGGAGGTGATGGTGTTAATGGAAAAGAAGTGGGTGGTAATTGTATATTAAAGATCCTGGGATATTAACCTTTGACTTGCACATGTTGTTTATTTCATGCTTGATTAATGGTTTTAAAATTTAGAGGAAAAGGCACCTTTTGGCCTTTTAAACAATGCACACCTTCAGTGAAACATTTCTCTTTGTTTTGGCTGTTTATTGGAAAGGGGAAAATCGAATGGTCTTATTCAGACTCCCAGCGATTTGATTGAATTTATAGCAGTAGCTGATGGCCTCTTTTTGGACCTTGTGAGGTTTCATTGGGAGTGCAACACATGCTGCATTCATCCAGAGGATTAACTGAATTCTCTGCATTAGGAGGGTGACCTTGTCAAGCACAATGTGTTTGACTACATGAGGTACTGGTTTTCCTTGTATTTTGGGGAGGTTTTGTTTTGTTTGTTTGTTTGTTTTTTTTAATAACCTTGAAGTTTTATGCTGACTTATCCACGTTCCCTTCCTTATTTGTATTTTTGAGTGAGTGGTGACAGGATTTTTCATGTGACATGATGTCTATGTCTTAAAGTTACTAGTGAAATCAGTCTTTAGTACTTAAAAAAACCCAACAACCAGTGAGTATTGGACAAAATTTGGCCTCAGACACAGTGTAGGGTCCTGTTGATTCCCAGTGGGAAAAAACATGTTCTTGCAAGAGCAGGATTTGGTTTATAAACCTCTGCTCATGTACTGAGACAGGCTAGCTCTGTGATGAAAGAATTGGCTTGAGTACTTGTCTGCAGACAGTGTTACTATATTTCATGTTTTAACTCAGAGTGGTAAATTGTCAACTTTGTATATGGCCCCCTTGTATTTCCAAAGCAGATTCAGTTTGATCAGTGCAATTTCTTCACTGAAAGGATTGTCAGGCACTAGAAATTGCTGCTTAGGAAAGTGGTCCAGTCATCATTCCTGGAGATATTTAAAAGACTTGTATATGTGGTGCTAAAGGACATGGTTTATTGGGACTTGGCAGTGTTAGTTTTACAGTTGGACTCAGTGATCTTAGAGGTCTTTGACAACTTAAATGATTTTATGATTCTATGATTATATTTACTTGACATTGGTATTTTACATAAGACCTTAAAACCTCAAAGTCCCACTTCACAGTGTGAGAAGTGATGAATCAGATTTTTTTAAAGACTGTTATAGTTGTGAAATTCTAACCCTAAATACCTTAGGGGGAAAACAATCCCCGTTTTCTGCCAATCCCTTGTCCAAATGTCTTTAAACAATGTAGCATAACACTAAATATTTTGTTATTTCTGTAGATGTTTTCCCTTGTATTGTAGCAGTGAAATGCCTTGTTCATACTCACCTACAGAGAGCTTTGGGCTGGAAAATCAGCATCATGGAATGTTGTTTAGTGTTATAGACTTTACTCTGTTTGCATAGCATGCAGTTTTATTTCTGTAAACATCAGATATTCATATCTGTTATTTATGCAAATTTCTATGTCTGCTATAGATTTGCAATCTTTGCATATTCTCTATTGAACTTTGATTATGCTGTTTGTAAAACATAGACAAGAATTTACTGCCCATTCCTGGTGATGATAAAGCATTTTCCTGCTACTCAGAAGTATACTTAATCTTTTAATTTTATCAGAGTTGGAATTTAAATAGATACATCTCAAAAGCTAACTGAATGAGTGTGTTTTTTTTTTTGTTATGGAGCTTTCAGTAAATAGTATGAGACTGAAAAGAGCTGCTGTGCGTGGGAGTGCTGGTGTTTGAACTGCTGATTTGCTGCCAAAGGTTACTGGAGTGAAGACAAATGAATCCTTCAAGGCAATTAAAAGTAATGTAGTTGATGAAATAGAAGATGCTAATCCCTTCCAGTTTCATATAACTTTAGATTTAGGTCAGCATGCCAGTGACATAAGCTGTACAGAGGATGAAAGCCCCTCCTAAAACTTGCATATGATAGTGTGCAGCTACATGTCATTTGGGGAGGAAGGAGTACCAGGAGCACATCACACAAGTGCTCTACACACTCTAGTGGTTCCCCATTCAATTCTGATTACGTTTTGAGGTCCTGATCCTCCTGTTATTAATGGACTAGAGCCTGTCTTGGAGACTGTCTTTCCCTTTTCAGCCAGGGTGCACAGATTTAACAAAGATGCTGCACTTAGAGCCCTGTATGAAATGGAGGCAGAAGCAGAGAGTCCTTCAACCATGGGTTGAGCAGCCAGCAAAGGTCAGAGTGAACCTGGACCTGTTTACAGCCTGCTGTGAAAACCAGAGTTTAACTTATAAATCTTCCTGCAGCAGAAAGATCCAAATTAGTTTAATTCTCATAGCAGGAAAGAAGTGGGAAGAGGAAAAGGGTGGAGTAGCAGGTTAGAAAAGAACACGGGAATCGAAAAATGCAGGGGAATGTAATAAGCATGTGTTGTTCTGGAAAGAAGACTAATTTAAAAAAATTAAACTTCCTGCTGTTAACTAAAATAATGCAAGTCCAAACAAACTTTAAATAGACATCTTTCCTATCTTTCTGTTTAAAAAAAAAAAGGAAACAAACAATCTCTGATTTTTATAAATTTTGTCAATTTTAAGATGACACTTAGGTGATGTCTCAGTTTCTGTGCTCTCACAAAAATGTATATCAACTACTGGGTAGCAGAAGGATCATCACTTAAGTTCTGCAGAGTGGTATCTCTGTCAGCAAAGGAAGATTAAAGAGGAAAAAACAGCTGCACCCCAGAGGTCAGAGCAACTTATGGGCAGAAGCTCTTGCTGCATTAAGCAGGTCAGCTCAGTTGAGCTTTCAATATACAGAAGTTTTAACCTACTATGTCACAACCAGAACTTGGTTTTGTAACATTTCATATTGTGCTTTTACTGTGTATTTACTCATAGTTTGGAAACTATGGGTTAGGTAAACCCATGTAATGGATAAATGTTCATTGCCCCCTCACTGGAAGTGTTCAAGGCCAGCTTGGATGGGGCTTTGAACAGCATGGTCTAGTGGGAGGTGTCCCTGCTCATGCAGGGGGGTTGGAACTAGGTGATCTTCAAAGTCTCTTCCAACCTAAATAATTCTATGATTTATGACTCTATGACTAGTGTTTACTTTCTGTACATTTGTTACCTTAGCCTCAAAGAACTCGGCAGAGATAGTGGCCACAAATGCCCAAACTACCTCACTCCCAGATCAGGTCTGTGGAACATGTGCCTTGAAGTAATTTTGAGCTTCTTAAATATTACCTAGTTTCACATTCAAAGAGGCAGGCTCACAGTGCAAAACGGTTTTTTTCCTCTAAAATTCAGCACTCTTTTATTATAGCTGATCTGCAAGAGATGCAATGCTGTGAGATACAGGTATTTGTACTGCTGTGTATTTGTGCAGTGTGGGCTTCTGCTGTAAGGTAGTGTTCAGGGAGTCTAAAATATCTTTATGGATATAGTAAGAGCAGTGTTTTGGGTTTTTTTAAAAAGTAATATTCAGAGGAAAAGCTTACATGATGTTCATCTTCTTTATAATGATCCCATCTCTAACCCATTTACTTCAAGGAATTTCTGTACCCACACAAATAAGTCAGCCAATATAACATACTTAAAATATACTTCCATGCAGAAGTTGACAAAATGCCTTTCATGCCCATCCTTCTCCATCATGTCTGACCATCCCTCAGTTTTAAGCTGAAAAAGGGTAGATTTACATTAGATATTAGGAAAAAAATCTTCACTGTGAGGGTGGTGAGACACCGGCACAGGTTGCCCAGAGAAAGTGTGGATGACCCCTCCCTGGAAGTGTTCAAGACCAGGTTGGATGGATCTTGGAGTAACCTGGTCTTGTGGCCCGTGTCCCTGCCTATGTGTTGGATGAACTTTAAGATCCCTTCCAACCTAAACCATTCTATGATTCTGTGATTCTATGACTGTACCCAGGTCCTTCAGAGAGGAATGGGTATCATCCTGTGGGAGACTTGTGGCCTGGTGTAGCTTTTACAGGATGGTTCAGGTGTATCTAACTCGCAGATGTGGTATGAGCACAGGTGTGCTGTACAGCATGTATACACAGTGTTCCCTGCTGCTGGGACTGCAGGTGAACTCCCACCCTCTCTTCTGTAGACATCTCCTCCCCTGGGCATCCATGAGTGCTGCAACTCACTTCCAGGTATGTAATGGGAAGTTGATTTTCCTATTCCAGGCAGTCACACTGTTTTTGACAATCTAACGATTTCTGAAGGCAATTCTCCTAGAAACCTGCCAGAAAGGGCATGCAAATGCTCTTGGCTGAGATTAAACAAGGCCCAGTTTTGCTCTTCATTGTAACTCTCTGTATGGCAGTGGCAAAAGTGGAGGGCAAAGCAGTGGATCAGTAGGAGGACAATACTTTTTTGTTTAAGGCATGTTAAACTAAATACTGGAAGCTGTTGCCAGTGATAATACCTGGAGCAAAGAGGTCATGTTAGGTGTCCTCAACACAGCACTGCTCTGTCCCATGGAACTTACCATCTAAACTCTAGCAGAGATACCAAAATAGCAATAGTCAAATGAATAGATGGAGAAGGTGATGGAGGAAAGGCAAGGAGGTTGAGCTGGGACACAGGAGGAAAGGGGAATGCCCCTCTGCTGGCAGTGCTTGGAGAGCATCAACTGTTCATTATATCAGGCAAAGAGACAAAAGACTTACTATGGTGAATGGTGTCTATTTATAGTAGAAGGAAAATGCCTTTTGCATCTTTTGCATAAGCAGAGGAGTGCTACACCTCTTTATTTCTGTTCAAAATTCGGTATTGATTCTAGCTATCCAGGCCAGTCAAAATGCCTGTAGGTGTCATGGATATCTTTAGAGGAGGTGACTTGGAGATGTCATGCCTGTGTCCTTTCTACCATACCCATTCATGTCCCCTGAAGCATGTTCTTATGCAAGCTTTGGGGAGTGTGAAAATAGTGTGAAAAACCCAGGGGAGGATGGCAATGCCCTGCCTGTGCCATGCGAGGCCCAGGCTTTACTCTGGGACAGTGACAACTGGATCCCATCCAGCAGTGGTGTGATGGGACAGGGTGCAGATCCCCAGCTAAGCTGGATTTCAGTTCCAGAGGTGACAACCCTGATCATGTGCATCCAAGTTGTCTTCTAGTTACCATAACAACAGGGTGCATCCTTTGCAGTTCGGGTGCTCCATGCTTGATGTATGATGCTCAGCACTTGCTGGAAAAAGCTAAAATTGGCTTTTATTCTTGTAACAGCTATTGTTTGGCATAGAGAAGGAACACTAGCTCACAGCCATTGTGTTTTCTGATGGGTTTTTGCCAGCTTGTCCTAAAACTCGTGGGTACAAGGGAATGGGGATGTCCAAATGGCATCATTTTGCATCGTTAGTTTGAAGATTTGGAAAATAAGTGCATAGTACATATATATATAGACAGAAAACACTTGCAAAAACCAGTTTAGCTTGCCTGGGAGCTGAAAGTCACAGTGAGGTGTTTTTGGGTTTTTGTTCATTGTTACCAATACAAATTATTGCTGGGGTTTTAATAGTGTTGTGCCCCCACAGTGTGAATTAACTGGAAGTTGCGCTGCTCTATCAATAATGTGACGTAAGTTATTAGTGCAGATCATTCTTCTCTATAAAGTTTAAAAACCCCACAATTGCTTGGTAGTCAGGGTGAGGAATAGCATGTAAAAAATTGTGCTTTTTTCCCTCTATATTCTGTCAGTGCTCTCTTATTCTGACAACATTAAACCTTCATGGCACAGGGAAGTGCAGAAGACTTGTCATTCCCATTACATGACTAATACCCTAGCATTCAGGAGGAATTTATGTGCATAATGTTTCATATGGGCACAATTCTTTTCCAGTAAGCCAAATTCTATTGCCTTTATTTTTGTTTACTCTCATGAAATTAGTATTACTTCAAGCAATTTCTAAGCTACCTGATTTCCACCCTAACTCTCAAAAAGACCCAGACCCTTTTAAGGTGACTCCAATAATCTTCTAACACTTTTTTCTAAAATAATCTGAGTGTTCTTGCAAAGCAAGGCTAATAACAGGTTTAATTTTAAAATAATTAAACATGCATAATATTATTTTATTACATTTTTCTTAACTGTCT